>NC_048926.1:43687008-43863377 GCF_011077185.1 Oxyura jamaicensis
TATATTTTACACAATCATCATCCTAGACTGTAGGCAGTAATATTTTATACAGCTGACTGGCGTCTTCCTTACTAAGCATGGCATGTCAATGGCTTTGTATTTCCTCTCAGCAATGGACTCTCCTACATGAAAACAAAGATGCATGACTGAAAGTGCAACAGGCTGCCACCTTAAGTTGAGATGAATCTTCCTGTAATATGTATTTAGATAGAAAAGTTGTACTAAGATTTGGAGAAATCATTTGGACAGTAAATCATCTTTTCCTATTCAATAGGGGTTACAAACATGTGATCATTTTTGTGAATTTGAAGTGTAGAGATGGAATGATCATGGTAACTCAGTTTGTGTGTTGACCAAATCCTTGTTTTAGACTCTTAAAGTCGTCTTTTCTGTGCATCATAAAATTTCCAAGCGATAAAGCCTTCTCAGTTAACTTAAAAATTAAGTCATCCTACCAAACTTATTAATCTCCAAGCAGGAAAGGAACAGATTTCCTAGTTAAATTATTGTTCAACGTTTAGGTTTAGTAACAAAATTTTCCTTTTATCTGGTATCTTAATTATCCTTCATAGATTACTGAGCAACTTTTCACCTCATCTTTTTGGTCTTTGTATCTTGAATCACAGATGACTAAACAATGTTTGCAGCACTAATTCTCAATGTGTTACAAAAACAACACACAAGCAGTGCAAGTGAGTTTGCTTCCAGAGATAACTGTCTAGCATCACCACTGTCTGAGTAAAATTAAAAATAAGAGTCAAAAGTGCCGTCCAACTTTGGCAGAGACTCATCATTTCTTTCACAAAAAAACAAAATCTTTTAGTAATCTTCTTTGTACTTTGACAAAATTCAGTGATGACAGTAAGCCAGGAGAGCAGAAAAGTGCTTACACAGCGCACAGCCCCTCAGATCAGAACTGTCATGTCTTTTGGGGTGGCAAGCAGGAGAGGAGAGAACTTCTACAGCTTAACTCTGTTTTGTGTTTTGAAATAACATATGAAATATGAAAACAAATTTATATCACAAGTCCATTCACAGAGTTGCTGGCTTCTCTTTCTCCATAGAAAAAAAGGCCCAGTCTCTTCTCACTTTGACAGTCTCTTTGGAGAAACGTTGCTCGTTCCTTGTTCTGTCTAGTAACTTTGGCCTTTCAGACAAATTTCCTTAAATTAACCTGAGCATTATCATAGTGAAGAAAAAATGAAGGTTCTTTATGTATGTTACAAAGAATGACCAAGACCTCATGAACTGTTTCACTCCAAACAAAATAAGTGACAGAACAACAATTCAATCTCATCAACTTGTTTATAGCATGTAGGAGAATGCTCTTCCCTTTAGAGTAACTGATTTTTTTCACAGAATTCAGCCATTTCTTCCTCCCTTACTGAAGAAGGGCTTTGCAGCTTAAGTATCTTAAAAGTTTGTCCACAAAGCATCTCTATTCGCCTTTCAGTAAGAACTTTCTGTAGCAGCACTGTGAAGGCCATGAATGTTGATGTTTGTAAGAATATTCTGGAAGTTTCAAACTAGCTGGACAGGTTATTTTTTAAAAAACTCCATAATGTCATCATCTGAGGAACAATGAAAATTGTAATGGCATATTCTGACAATAACAGGAATGCTTCTGTTGTTAATTGTCAAAAATTAATACATTTGTTCAGTAGTTACAGACCTAACTAAAATTCCTGCCAAAATATCTTTCTGCTGTTTGAAAAGATAAGAATGGGTAAATATACCTCATTACACCCCTTTTTTTCTCCTCCTCCTTTGTCCCAGCCTTCTGGTTCTCATTTTGTCGTGCACCTTATCTGAGGCTTCTGGTCACTTTTTCTTGATTAGAAAAGAGTTTAGACTTCTAAACTGTTTTGAAGCAGAGGAAGGTGTGACTTCTCTGAATGTTCACTTTACAAACTTACTTCAGTTTGTAGCTACATTTAATCCAATGACGGAAGCTGAAGATCTGATGTTAGGATTTTTACTTCTCTTTTTTTTTCCCTACAAAGGGTTTCCCTATGAAGTTTTCTACTAGTGAGGAGGGTCACTTTTGGTTTTAAAATATCCATCCCTATTAATGGTTTGAAGGACACAACTTGAAAAAAGGTTCTAAGTCTAGAAGTGAAACAGCTACAATGAGTTTACCTAAAGATACACACTTAATAGTGTTGGTAAGACAATATGAAAATGTTTCACTTCCTAAGTTTGTTTCTCAAGCTACAAAAAATCTGTACTAAATGCTTTCTGAAGAACCAAGAACTGTCACGGTGAAGTCTAAAACTGTCACATGTGAAGGATTTTTTTTTATTCTAGTATTGGCATTTATCACCACCCAATCTGAATAATCTGCCAGAAAGAACAGTTTTCTGAGTTTTTTAATTACATGCATTCATTTGTGCTATAAGCAATAATTAACAGCAAGCTTGTTAAAACAGCCCATAAGCATAGCATACTATGATGTGTTTTAAGTGACAGACAAAGACTGTAATGCAACTTGTAATATTGCAAATAATGTCATTTCACCAACTTCAGAGTACACGGAGATCTTAGAGGAGTTTTAGAAGTCTAAGGTAAGCAAGCAAGCAAGCGGGGTTATAGAATAGGATACCAATGCAAACGGTAGAAATTATAAAGCAAGAGCAGTTTAACTGATACACTTTCTTACCTTATATTTGCCCTGGTCACATCCACATAATGTGCTTTCCATTGTGTAGCTCCTCTGTACTCCAATCTCTCTCCACACAACAACTCGTGCTGTTGACTCCTTGGACTTTTCCACTACAAAGCTGCAACTGCCCATACAGAATGCTGGTGCAGTTTGACTCAGGATCTTGGGGAGTGCCTGCAAGACAATAATTCAACAGGGACAGTGATTCTTTATTCTACTTATGAAAGGAAGGCAAGGGAAAACATTAAATGAGAAATTGTCCTCAGAAAATCCATCTGCAGCTTAAATTAGTACAAGAGTAATAAAAACACTTTGCCAGCTGGACATTTTTAAGCCCAGGAGGCTCAAATGACAACAGGTTTGTAAATTCTACTTGTTTAAATCCTATTTTTCAGATGCAGTTCCTAAAATGAAGTATTAGTCATGTGTATAGGAATCAGGAATTCAGGTGTTCACCGTCTCCTTCTAATTCACCCAGATAACTTTGCTTAAAATAAGTGTTCTACATAACCCATATAGTTAAGAAAGCATAATTCAGATACTGAACTGTTTCAACAATCCAACCTGCAGAGCCAACAGGCACCATTTTATTCATACATAAAACCCATCCATATTCAGCAAAGCACGAAGCACACACTTAACCTCAAGAATATGAATCCAAGTTCAAGCTGTTCACATTACAGCTATGGAAAATCATAAAATCATCTAGGGTGGAAAAGACCTTCAAGATGGCCAAGTCCAATCATCAGCCTGACCTACCAGGTCCCATCACTGACCCACGTCTTTTGTTGCCACATCCACATGCCTCTTAAATGCTCCAGGGATGGTGGACTCTACCACTTCCATGGACAACCCATTCCAATGTTTGACTACACTCTCTGCAAACAAATTCTTCACAATCTGTAATCTAAACGTCCCCTGGAGCAACCTGAGACCATTTCCTTGATAGGATTATCATTTGTCACCTGAGAAAAGAACTGACACCCTCCTTGTTACAACCTTTCACTACCTTTCAGGTAGCTGTAGAGAGAGCTGAGGTCTCTCCTCAGCCTTCTTTTCTCCAAATTGAAGAACTCATGTCCTCTCAGTCATTCCTCATATGTCTTGTTTTCCAGATCCTTCACCGGCTTTGTTGTTCTATTCCATATACAGTCCAGCAACACAACATCTTTTGTATAGTAAGGGGCCCAAAACTGCCCTTCTCGTAGATTAGTCACATTTGCTAATTTCCAGTCAACTGCATCCATCCTGGTTAACCAAGACTGCTGGTAAATTACTGAAATCTCCATCCAATAAAGGATGGAGATTCTCCTAGTCCTCCTTTTGCTGTTCATGTATTTATAAAAGCACTTTTTATTGTCTTTTACTGCACTATACAAATTGAGTTCAGTTGGACTTTGGCCCTTCCAATTTTCTCCCCGAACAAGTAGAGAACAAGCTCTATAGTCCTAATGAGCCGTCCACTCCTTCCAGAGTTCTTTTTCTTGCTGAGTTCCCGAAGAAGCCAGGCTGGTCTTTATTCAAGAAAAATGTCAGGCCTTCCTGGATTCCTTTGCCTTTCAGAACCACTCCCAAAACATGTTTCTAAATAGATCAAACCCTGCTTTCTGGAAATCCAAAGCAGCAGTTCTGCTAGATACTTTCCTTACTTTACCAAAGATCAAAAACCCTATCATTTCATAACTGTGCTCAAGACAGCTTCCAATCATCACATCACCCACAAGTCCTTCCCAGTTTGCATCTCCTTAGAAAACACAAGCTGTTTGGACATTTTCGGTTGCACATATTTCCAATTGCCACCTGGTGGCAGTGGAGCTACACAGAAAAATTATTATAATGACATAATTCTTTGAATCTTATTTTAGGAATTTTTAAAAGGCTATATAATACAGTGGATGTTGCTTGTGTAAATTAATTGTGTATTAGGGGTACATGCCTCGTAACTACATGTTTTTAAAAACAGGAGTTTTGCTTCTTTCCATTTATATGAGTATTTTGCAGGGTAATTTTGTTATTTTTGCTTATTTTCTGGATGCTATTCTATTATTTGCCATATTCAAATGATTTTTTTTTTTTCCATTGACTAATTATAAATGCACAGAAGCATATTTTCTGTATATTTTCTACATGGTATTGAACAGAAAAAGCACACAATGCTAATTGAAAAACATTAAGCAGTCTGCTAACAGTAAATTCTTAAGCTGTATTAGCATACAAATGATGTTAAAAGCTATCAAAATATTTTGGCGTACACAGATGAACTAAAAGCAATCATTCCAAATAAGTTTGGCTATGCTATAAAGTCACTGTGTGCAGAGAATAAGACTAGGAAGTTATTTGAAAGACATATTCCAAATTCATGACAAGTGAAAAAGGTATGAATGCCAAACTTACCCTGTAACCAGGGTCTTCCACTAGGTCACAAGAGGAAGCATTAACATTTGTGTGCCACATTGTCTCTTTGATGCTGCAGCCATACATAAATACATTCTTTTTACGTGAGTGGCCATGATAATCGCAGTAAACCTACAATTAACGATATACCAAAATAAAGCCAAGGCACAGACATTTTAAAAATCTTCATTTATCCTTCTATTGCATTTATATTTTCACTGTTGAAAGTTCTAAAAAATTAGCAAACAGAACTCTTTATATGATAAGCTTTTGCATTATGAAGAAAAGGTAGGATTCTTCTATGGAAGATTTAACCCTCTACCCTAACAATAAAAACAGATTCAGACTTAGAAATCTGTAAAAGCTCACTTCACCAAGTCAAATTTTTAAGTGTAATACATGGGAAGACCTTATGAAAATGTTTGTTTTATATAACAGCTAAGTTTAAAAGCTTCAGAATTGTTTATACAGACATACTCACCAGCGGTAAACGTTTAATAGCAGCCAGATATTGCAGTAAGCCTTTAGCATGGTAAATGGTGGGATGCAGATCTGGATTTGGATTTTGCCACTGTCTGTTTAAGTCTTCTCCACTTAAAGAGCAACGGTGGCTATTGCAGGGGAAGAAGGAAAAACACATGATAATATGTATTATCAGAATACTTTTAAATAAGCTTCCCCCCCAACCTCAAGTTTTAGTTGTTACCACGGCTTCTTTGGAACAGCCTGGTAAGAAAAAAACTTCAGTTTTCTAACACTGTGATTAATAGAAATGTATTGAAATATTTGAGTTTTTATTTTTTAAGCCATGTTACAGAAAACAAAAATAAATCAGAAGTGACTTCTCATAGGAATTTAATTGTTATCTTGCCTATGTGCTGTTGAAACTGAAAACTTGTGATTTTGTTTAAATGCTAGTTCAAAATCAGTAACTTCAAACATACGGTATCTTTATAGTTTTGGTGTGTTGACTTCTGTAACAAATACTAATGTCAACCTGAATTCTAAGGTTTCAACGTGAAGTCATCAGGAGACAGCCAGCTATTAGGAAAATAAGGAAACAAAACCAAAATACAATGAACAAAGAAAGATCATCTCTGTATTCAGCAAACTTTCAGCAAGAACAGTTTAGGTTGCAGAAATTTACGTTTGTACAGTCATTTTCAGTACATTTGTCTTTTGGTTGTGTCTGATTGGACAGATTTGTTAATT
This sequence comes from Oxyura jamaicensis, assembly GCF_011077185.1. NCBI lineage: Eukaryota > Metazoa > Chordata > Aves > Anseriformes > Anatidae > Oxyura > Oxyura jamaicensis. The sequence goes on from NC_048926.1 coordinate 43,693,277, forward strand.
GTCCCTGTATTAAACTTTCACTTACAGTCTGAATGATTTAATTCCAGGTTTTCAGCTACATACATATTTTTACATATATAAAGAGAAGGTTCTACTCAAATCTATCATTGGTTTGAATGCATTTGTTTTGTCATTGTTTTTTAGGAAGAATTTCTGAAATACTTCTCATAACTAGGTTAGAAAGAAGTGCAGATTCACCATACTGGAATTTCCATTTTATGAGAATTCCCTGTAATCAACATAGACTGCTGAATACTTACTGATTACAGTATCAAAGCATTCTGAAATACTCCTTGGATTTAGTAAGAAAAGTAGTAGCAAATGAAGGTATTGCCATTAGGCTATCATAAATTCAGGATACTGTCTTACTGACCTAACACAGTTGTCCCCTTTAATAACACCTGATAACACAGCCACTTCCATAACATCTTTCTAAAAACTACAGGAAAAAAAAATAAAAAAGGAAAACTACATAAAAAGCTGTATCAGATACAATAATTTACTTTTCATTATAAATATGAATTTGTCATACTTTTTCTAGAAGCAGCTGTGCTGTAATACTCTAGACTCCACACTCCACACACACCAAGACTGTAGACAGTAGTATTTTCTAGTAGTTCAGAGAGACAATTAAAATGACATCAAATCACCCATTAAAAAATGAATATATATTCATGAAAAATGAATTCATGAAAAAACTGCACCTACCTTGGAAAGCCAAAGAATTTAAAACTAAGGTCTAGTAATTTCCTAAGTAATTTTCTTCATATTAAATACTTCTTTTGCTAAATATGTTTATGTTCTAGGATTAGTTTAAATTTATTATTTTTTTTAATAACAGATTCAAAGACTTTGTATTACAGGTCTGTAAGTAAATATCTGTAAGTAAATAAATATCTGTAAGTAAACTTATGCTTACTTTCCATTGATGACACCATCTGGATTGAGCATGGGAATAATTTTGAAAATATAAGATTCTCGTAAACTTTGGGCATTTGGGTTATTGCTCATAAGATATTCCAGTGTTCCTTTCATAACCCAGCTTGCATTAGTCTCTCCAGGATGTACACGAGCAGATAGGAAAATATAAGGACGATTCCCTAAAAAGAAGCATTCACAAAAGTTCCAAAATAAGACTCAAGCTAATTAAGCAGTCTGTTAATTGAAGAGAGGAAAAGACACCCTCATTTATTACAAACCACAATAGATTATTTGGGAGTTATTTTTCAGTATATTCTGAAATGGGGAATTCTTGATACAGCTTGCCAGAATATTGTTATAAGGACTGCTAATCACAGAATTCTCACAATTGAGCTTTAAATTCAATCCAAGACACATGAGCATAACCAGCTTGATCTGGTGATTATGATATGACGAGTTTGATGCCTTATTTTTTTATTATTATTTTTTTTTACCAACAGACAAAAAAAATCTGGTGGCGGGGGGAATAAAACAGAATGCTGTTCTGACCAAAGTGCAGTTCAAATCACAGTAGCTTAGACATGACTCTAGCTTTAGCTCTAGGAAAGATTTTTTTGACAAGCAAATATGCTGAAGTCTTGGAGACAAAAAAGGAACTCAGAACTCAGGTACCCCTTTCTAAGGTGTGTTGTCTGCAAAATGCTACATGCAAAACTATCTAGCAACTTATTTAATACTTGAAAGAAAGAAGTCACTTATAAATATCCTTGACTACCACAAGCATTTATAAATACAGAACAAATCCTGAATATGAACACCCTTCTAATCTAATGAGATTCATTAATCTTACTTTATTTACATTGCTACTTTTACAACGCAAAAGGGTTAATACTATTTTTTTGCATAAATAGATATTTTTCCATTCTTTTCAGTTGATGAGAAAGAAAAATCATACTTACTAAACTGACAGATATGTTCATAGTAATTTGACTCTGGCATGGCTGTAATAGTGACTAAGGGACAACTGTTGCCAGCCAGGGTCTCACAGAGAACATCTTGTCGAAAATATATCTGTTGAGGGTTGTGCATAGATTCCAACTTCTGAAGATGCATCTTCATCCCCAAAATAATGAAAAAAATATAGATCAAATGTTTTGCAATCATTTATGACAGCTTATTCCATATGTCCTGTTTAATCCTTCTTTCTTTTTGTCATTCTAAACAGTGTTAAAGCTTCTAAATTAAATTTCAACCATTAAATACCATTCTCTGTATCTCTGACAAATTGAAAGCTTTTCTTTATACAGCCTGTTGTTACAACTGCTTTGAGGCAGATGGAGGCACAGAGATTAGATTTCTTTGTTTTCTACCAAATGAAACTGTAAGGGTACGTGGAAGGTGAGTGCCTGTGATTCATTAAGGTTACCCGATCAGGGATCTTTTCAGTGTAGAAGGTAACAAGTAAAGAGGGAAGTAATAAACATGAACGAGGGACAGACAAACCTGGTAAACAAGATATAGTAGAAACAATGGCCAAGATCAAATGTCTCCAGGCATTAAACTGATAGGCCTGGAAAACTATGGGCAAAGATTTGGAGAAAGATAGTTGGACTAGCCAGTGAGTTTGAGGACCCAGGTCCAGGCAGGGTTACCAAGCAAGCAGAATCATGCTGGTATTTCGGAGGGACCATGGGGCAGAGTGCCTGCCAGACGAGTGTGTGTAAGTAAGCATCCATCTGGACTAGCCAGCAAGCAGAAGGCCTGTACAGCAGGTAAGAGGGGTGAGGATCAGGCAGGGGAATGCATGGACAGACGGGCCATAGCAGCACCCCACACTGTGTGTATGCTTGTGAATCTAGGGGAGGGGGATGCTTTCACTAGCAACAGCAATCTTTACCAGCTGTAGAGAAGGAAAAAGACTTGAAACTAAGTTTAATGTAAGTCTTGGAAATGGTAAATGAGTGCTGTTGAAGCCTTGTCTGTGCCAGTCTGTGTAGCTGTGACACTGGGGGGTGGGTGGGTGGGTGTCAGTCTGTTTTTATCTAGGTTACTGCTACTACCGACTGAACCTGCAAACAGGGAAGCCACATTAATCAGCCTGGGACAGACCCCCCTGGGTCCCTCAGCTGGGTGCCAGCAGCTGGTTAGGCCGAAACCACAGGCCTCAAAGCTGTTGGAGGCAGCAGCTGCTTACATACTGCCATTAGGGGTGCTTCTTCAGGGAGAAAACACTCCTTTGTAAAAAACTTTGCTCAACACACTTTCATACTAGCCACTGAATCCCCAAGCATATTTTTAATACTGTGACAAAAACAACCACCTGAAATTCCAACCAAGTTTTGCTTGGTACTAAAAGCTTTACAATACCCCTTTTCAGGCAATTCATTATCCTGAAAATGTCCCTAATTATCTTAAATAATTGTAATTTGGATAGATCTGTTATGAAAAGGTATACATACAACAGAAAGGTATACATACAACAGCAGGATATGAGTCATTTGACTCAAATAAATAAATAAATAAAATTCAATTAGTAGTTTTCCAGACAATTATGAATTGTGATTCTCAGAAAAACCTTTTAGCCTGAAAGGAAGCATTTGTTTTTCCAGTTGCTGTTTTTTATAACAACCTACACATCACCATTCTAAGTACTAATATTTTATAATCCTCAATTTCAAGCAGCATTTTGAACTCCATAGAAAGAAGTAAAAGGAAATCAATCATGGATGCTTATGTACAATGTTCTCTAAATGTGTAAATATTTATCTTCGTAATGGATCGTAATCTTCTCACCTTTAAAGTTGAGTATGTATATGGATAATGGTAAGCAAAGTAGCAGACATCATCTTTATGTTGAAAAGTCACTGTGAACGTAATCGTGTAATAAGATTTTCCTTTCTGACCCCCAGCAGCAATTGAACTTCTTGAAAAATGATTCCTAAGAGTAAAGTGAAGTTAATAGACACATTAGAATACTTTTCATTATCGTTGATTATTTCTGAACCACACTGTAAGAGCAAGAAAATTTTTAGGGATTGTATTTCTCTTCCCTGTTTATCCAAGTTAAATCCATTCTTTCCCACAAATCTGTAAGATACTTTATCATAGTAGGGATTTACATGCATGCACATCAGGAAGATGTGAGTACACAAACAAACAAAAAAGGAAGTAAACAACTGTTGACCAAAAAGGGTAACACAGGGATACGCTGTTACCTTCTCATCCTGTGTTCTAGGATTGCTCTACAATGATTGCATGATTAAATAGAAAACGAAAGACTAAACAGGAACACCACTTCATGAATATTACTGGAAATTACCATTAGCATTTCAGTAAACAGGTATATGCATATTCCATAAAAAAGTTCTCTAGAATAGTATGCAATATATGATGAAAGTTGAACTACTTAAACATTAGCTGTGTGCTTAAAAAAAAAAAAGCACCTATATGTTTGTCACTTGTGTTATTCTCTATAGCTGAGGAAGAAAACTGTGTTCAAAACCAAACTACTAAAATGTAATTATTAAAAGTCAGAACCAAACATTTTTCCTCAAAAATTCTACTTTCACTGATCTTTAGTAAAAGCTTTGGTGTATGTTTGATGGGTGTACTTACTTATAGTAACAAATATCTGTCCCAACACGAGTCCAAGATGGTCGAGAATTTAATGCTTCCTGAACAGAATACATAAGGGGCTGCATGCCTTAAAGGAAAAATGCATCTCATTTTAATGCTTACCCTTAAACATCAAGATCTTATAAGTAATGGACCACAACAACATTTTTGTGTGTCTCCAAACTAGCTATGCTCCTTTATTATCAAAGAGTACACTTTTATGAATACCTGAATATTATACATTCTTTCAATCAGGTCACAAAAGACTGTCCTTCCTCCTAGTTTTCAGAAAACAGCCAATTAAAAAAATCAGATCTACATAAGGTGAAAACAAAACATGTAAGCAAAAGCTGTGGTTAGCACAAATAATAATCCACGAAAATCTAGGGTTCTACTCTACCCAACTCACCTATAGAAAAAGGCTGAAAAAAAGGAGTTCAAAAAAAAAAAAGACTCATCCATTCACATGGATAGTTGTAAAAGTAACATGTTTCAGAAAGACAATACTTTTTTTTTACAGTAACAGTTTATATTTTTGGAAGAATATAGTTAAGTTGAATACTTCATATCAAGTTGGAATAGAAAATTATATATCTTAATTGAACAGTATTTGCTACTTAGGTAATTAATTAAATATTTTGACTGAATCAGTCAATATACTTAAAAACAAAAGTAAATATTAAGTGTTTGAAACATATGAATGAAGATCTAAGGTAACTGGTGAATATAGAATTTAAAAACATTTTACTACTGGTCAAACTACTTGGGTATTCCTGGATTCTACCAATGTGAATTATAATTTATGACAAAGACTAATACGATGTTACTCCGTCCCAAGTGTTTGAGGATGAGTGGGAGCAGGGATTTTCTCTTTCTCCTCCTCAAATGACCAGTAGAATTCTAGAATATCTATCAGGAAAAAAAATAATAATAATAATAAAAAAATGTTTACACTGAATGTCTGAATTCCAGACAAATAGAATAAAGGCGTATCAGGTAAGCCAATATTTTTGGAAACAATAATAGCTAGAGACTACAGGGGTCATTTACAAAGCACGGCACAAGAGTCTTAACACAAATTTTAGCTGCAGCCACCAGTAACATTCTTCAACCAGAAACGTGGTTTCACTCAACAACACAAAATTTTAAAAACTGACAGCCAGTGTTTTAAGATGTTTTTTTTTTTCTTTTTACTGAAGCTTGTCAAAACATTCTCTAATAATGCTACTTAAAAAAATCTGATCTCTACGAAAACACAATTGTACCAGTCCCCAGGAGGCGTAAGGGGGGAGGGGAAAGGAAGCAGCTTAGCTATCTAGTACAGAGCTTTCTCTACATATTTCTTCTCAAAGTATGGGAAATATATCTTACCGTAGTTAAACTGACTGTTTGACTTTTCACAGTTGATGATGTTAAACCGGTAACCAATGCCTGTTTTCATTCCACTGACTTCAAAGTAAAACCATTGATGATAATGATTGCTATTTATATCTGAGTTCAGAATTAGATCATACTCGTTTCTAAAGATTAACAAAAACAAATTAATCTTTTTAAAAAAATCAGAAATGAAAAGCCTTGCATGTAAAAAGAAAAGCTGAAATATCTTACTTTCTGATTTGAATAACTTTGCGCAGGTTTCCAGATTCGAACTTGGAATTAAACTTCAAAACATCTGCTTCCTCTGGCACTGACCAACTAACGATACAAAAGAAAAAAAAAAAAAAAGGACCAAAATAAGTAAAGCAGATTTGACTAAAACAAACTCATTACGTTAATTTTAGTCCATGCTTGGTAATTCAGAAATTATTTTGAATGTTTCCACAAATATATTTTGAATAGCAGAAACAACATTACATTAAAATAAGCTTTTAGTGAAGTCTATCACAATGCTGCTGCTTTTAAAATTCCAAATCATATCATGGAGAAAGAGAATAGGCTTAGATTATTATTATTTGAGTATTGTATTCAGTGGGGTAAAAAACTTACCTGGAATTATCAAGGTCATATACAACTCTGTCTATAATGTCATTTTGATGTATCAGTCTTTCAATATCTTGTGAGATTTTTGTCCTAAAATAAAAGAAGAATGACTATTTAAATTGTTGCATACTGGTTCCAATTACAAAAGAGAAATTACCTCATACAACACAGAAAACTAACAGTAACGTGAAGACCGTGGGACAGATTTTCAAAGAGACCTCAGCCTCATCCCCACTTATGTGCACGAATTATAGGTGTACTTCAGTTTAAACACCTGCTTTCACAGCTGACTGATTTCAATATCTGTATGTGAGGGAACTGAGTTTTCATGCACACAAACCACTGGGTTTTATCTTATGAAAAAAAAAAAAAAAAAAAGTACCATTTCATAATGTATAGTAGAATCAGGAATTATTCAAACATTACTTAAGTTAATGCTTTAATCTAGGATAGCACTTCATAGTATTAGTAACTCACTTGAGTCCTACCATAACTAAAATTAGAGTTTTAGGGAGTAGTCGTGCAGTGAGTGTGTTAGTGCACTAGCTTTTCACCTCTGGAGATCTACGTTCATTTATCGACTAGGTAACAAATAAGAATGAATTTGGTGATGTCAGCCAAATGTCAGGTGTATGTTTATCCAGATCATAAAACCATTGCACAACTGGCAGTATCTAGGTCCTGGTTTGGAAAAGTAAGTATGTTTTGCAGTTCAAGAATGAAATATAGTGGCAGAGCTGTGTGGAAAAGCTTGCACAGCACCTGCAATAAGAAGAAAAGGAGGCAGATTAACAACGAAGAATGCAGGAACAGAGTTGTAAAGAACTTTCAGGCTGGAAACTGTCCATTTAATTAAGATAAATATTGTTAACAAATGAGAAAAAGAAGGTAAGCACAAAACTCTAGGACCTCATTAAGAGTAACTGAAAAGTAAGCAAGTCACAAGTCCACCATACTGACAGAACTATAAAAATGCTGACTCACCACCACCTATTTCATCAAGTTCAGTTCAGGGCAGAACTACAGATTTCTGATCTTACACAAATCATTAGCTCTCAGCATGCTTCAGTTTCAAATGGTCATAATACTTTCTACTATCACAGGAGTTGTGTCAGAATAAAATCCATTACTGAATAGCAGACATTTAAAACACCAAAAAGAACAAACAAATGGTATTCAAGATGCGTATTAAAAGGCAAAGTTGTAGTGGATATTTTCATGTATCAAAAAAAAAAAAAAAAAAGATAGGAGAATCTATTGTAAGATAATAAAAGGAAAAAATACAAAAAACAATACTGTTGACACAGAGCTCTGTGTTGATAGGCCATTTTTTCATGGATCCTGATTTACCTAATGATCACTTCTAAGAGCCAGAGGATTAGAAAATATTAAAGTGTACAGAAACAAAAAAAAAGAAATGAGGGAATAGAAAAAAGTTGGTATTTAATCCCTAATTCACAAATAATGGAATTAAATAATATTTTTCTTTTCTGAATAGTAGAAAAATAAAAAGACTTCTGTTACTATCAGATGGCATTTTTCCAAACAACAATCCTTTGGTGAAAAATTTGGTGAGAAATGTAAATGAAAATCTAAAAGCACTCCAAAAGTACAAATCCAAAAATGTTGCATCTTCTAGCATATCACAAGAATGAAACATGACCCAAACCCTACATATGTCTAATGAAAAAAAGAACACCCATTATCTCCCCTTGTCAAACCCTTGTGATAAGTTCTTTAATTAAGAGGATGGATTAAGGCAACGCATTGTTTTCCAAAAAAGATGTCGCTGACAACATAAATCTCACTGAATGCCAAAAGAATTTGGACATTAATTTGCAAAAGACAAGCTTCTCCATGTCCTCTATCAAATTCATTGTCAACGCCTTTCTGCAAATTTAAAGTTCCTAAGAAGATTAAGCCTTCTTCAAACAGGTTCCTTTCTCAGAAATTTGTTACATTGCAATAACAAGACCAAGTCCTTTCCAGAAAACTGAATTCTTAGAACAGTGTACCTTAAAAAGATTACATGGGATTTTTGATTCAAGCTTAGCATTCTAAGATGAAATTTCATACTTGTTTCACAGATGAGCTAAAGTATATTTCCTATATAGATAGTATACCCCAACAAAAATAAAGCATTTTAAAGCTAAAACAAATATCATCTAGAATTACCCTCACAGTTTAGAGATCTGCTTTATGTACAACCTCACAAGTAGGTTTGTTTGTCAAAAGGCAGAGTTTAATACGGTGCTTTATTTCTAAGAAGAATGAGCAATGGAAGGACAAATTTTATTGGTTTTTAGAGACTTCACTCGATACAATGTTACTCAGGAAAATTCAGAATGATTAAGTACTGCAAAACCCTACATGAAGATTTGCAAGATTTTCTTAAAATGCAGTTCTTAGTCTTGCATCAGAAATCAACTCATCTGTAGATCAGCTGAATCTACCTTTAAAATAAGCATATGGGGAAGGTCTTTCTCTAACACTAGTTAGCTTTCTAGTAATAGTACATATATTATGCCATTAGTGTTTCAATATTTGTTCATTTCATTAGAAAGACCACCTTTTTATGACAGGTCTGAGAATCAGCTGAAATATTTCAATTCTACTGCCTAGTTTTAAAGACAGTTAATCTCTTTATCATTGTAATCGATAACTAAATGTAAATATGAAGAATCTCATGAAAGTGGTTAAATTTATGGGTATGATGCTGACAGCATTCAAAAAAATAATTAAGCAAATGACAAGATCTATTACCATTACTTCTTGCAAAAATGTTCTTACGTCTTTACAGTAACTTAATTTTACGCATGAGCCAGTTCTTCACACCATCTCTGCAAATTATTACCAGTGACATTCAATATTTTTTAATACTGAAAATCTCAGCAAACAAATAATTGGTTGTGTTGACATGCTTATTCTGTGTCATTTTGCAGATCTAACACAGACTACATCCTTAGCAGTTGTTCTGTTACATTGCAAACTTTAAAACCAAATACTTAAAAAGTATTATTTTAATTTTTTATCCCACTGCATTTTGCTGAAAGATAGCTTTGTTAGCACAGGAATGTGAAATAGTGAAGTACCTTTCAACTATCAACTATTAATATTTGATAAGACCTAAGGAGAACGTTCAGGTATCTTAACTGAAAAATACTAATGCTGAACACATGAGCAGTCTATCACATAGTCCCTCCAGTGCTTCTGCAGTTCCTCTGATACAATGAGAAGCAATTCCATTGATGTACATCAGAATTTGTACTTATTTGTACAAATTTGTACTTATTTACAGACAACACAGAGAAGCACCCAATAAAAAGAATCAAGAGGAAATACTGTTGATACACCTTTATGACTACAAGCTCTGAGTTCTTAGTTTTTTTGACTGATAAAATACACTGCAACTCATTGTTTAAGTAAGATATTCTGTAGTTAAACAGTTAAGTTAGAAAGCATCACATCTCTAACTTTTTTCTTCTGATTTAGAAAGTGTTAAAGCATTGGGAAGTTTTTTCCTTTATGTGTTGTTGGGTTTTGGTTTGTTTTTAAATAAAAACCAAAAGATATATATGGGGGGACGACAGGGACAGAAAGGAAGACTACAAAGTAAACTTAGTATGTAGAAATTGGAATTACTGAATGAGAATTTGCAAAGATTCTGATTCTCTTCTTATTTAGGGCTTTGCATTGATTAATGCCTACTCACTTACCTTCAAACTGTTTTTCAATTAAAGCAGTTTTAGATGCCAAAGTAAAAATTGTATGGGCTAAGATTAACAAGCACGTAAATATTATTTTTCAAGGGAAACAATAAGAACAAAAGGCATACAGTAACTCACCTCTGCACTCCATAAGGCCTTTCCAGAATAGGCTCTTTAAATGGGGGTGGAATATGGCCAAAATAATCTGGATAGGCCACTTCTGAATACTCAGGAATAGATTTTGTGTTTTTCACCATTTCAATATAGAGATCACAGTCATGAACTGGCGATACATCAGAAACTTCAAGCACCACTTGTTCCCCTGATGAACTAGATCTGGAATCCTCCTCCTCCGAATCCACTCCAGTGCAACAGAGTTTTCCCAGGTGGACAGACGATCCCTCAAAAAGACTACCTCCACAGGGTGAAACATGTTCACAAGTTTTACTACATGCAAGTGGGGTAAGGCTAGCTTTGTTTTCCTTCTTTTTTACACACCCTGCATAATACTGATCACTTTTTGTACTGTTCTGCAAACTGATTCTGTCCAAGCCTTTGACAATTTCTTGGCTTAGACACTGGCATGACGGAAGCAGCTTCCTTTGATCATTTTGCTGAAGTAAACTACTGTCTTTGATACTATCTTTCTTTGGTAGTTCCAGAAAGGCTGGCCTTCTATTGCATTCCTCTGTCAATAAAGGATTGCTCTCCTTCAGAGAAATTCCTTTTACTGAGAGGTTTGCTTCAGCAGAGACCTCCTCTCCTGCTGTAGGAACAACAATAGGTCCACCCAGATTTGCATCAGGTACAAAAGGCTTTGGTTCCTTGGAGACTAAGTCACATTCCTTAAAATATTAAAGAAAAAAAAGGCATAAAAACAATAAACAAGTAGTTTATCAACAAGAAATTATCAAGTCATACCATTCTACTCTCAATAGCTGCACTGTACTTAAGGACAGACATGTCATAATAAATGTTTGTCAGAATAATCTCATATCCTTTCTTACTATTATATTTTCTGCTGTGTGCAATCAGACACCAGAGAATAGATTTCCCTTTCATCTGCCCACAGTCCCTTTTCAGCCATACTAAAGCAACACATAATATTAAACTAAACAACCCACTAAACAGTAACCCTTTGTGTAGCTCTAGAATTGCAAACTGTGTCCGTCCGTCCCGTCCCCCCCCACTTTTTTTTTTTGCTGGAGTACCTATCCACTCAAAACAAAACCATGGAACTGTGCTTCAGAGTCAACTCCTCATGATGAGGACTGCACTGGAAATCATATACTTTACCTGAAAGTTTTCTGAAAGTTCTGGGAAAAATTTCTCATACATTTTCAATTCTTCTAAGGGTCGTCCCAGTTCCTGTCTAGGCTTCAGTTTGTTAATATCAGTCTCAATATCATCATTCTGAAACAACGCCAGAACAAATTAGTCTTCAATCCAGGATTAATGAACTTCTAAAATAATGATAATCAGCATTTATATCTGACGCAGACATGCTTTAAAATTCAAATATCACTATTTTAAAATGAGCTGAACCACACATTTCAGCATTATTAAAAGCAGTTTGATTTCATCAGTATCTCAAAACATCAATTTCAAAAGAAACATCACAAACATAAAACAATTTTCTTGCTTTCATCGAAACGTATTATGCACAGACATCAGACTACCCTTTACATAAGATCTATGCATTACCTAACCATCTCAACCTGACACGTAGAGATTTCATTTGACTGCAGTGACAAAGGAATAATTGCTTCTATGAAAGAAGATATTCCCTTCATCAGGTTCATGAGTGCCTTGAATAAGTTGTCATTACAGTCCATACACAGATGATTCAATCAACTCCTGAATATATGTAACATAAAAATACAGGATAAGGTTGTTCTGACTTAAGCTTCCTTTCACGTCCTGACTGGAAGACGGAGAGCAGAAGAAAACCTTCCATAAGCAATAAAACAACGTGAGATGCAATCTCTTCAATTGGCTGGACTTCAAGTTTACCTTGCTGAAAACACTGACCCAATCAATGCCGTTGCAGAACAAGGGAAAAACTTAGAACATCTCTTACAAATTGAGTAGTGTAGTAAATTGGGAAGAAAGAGCTAAGAGAGACACAAAGCAATAACAGAAAGCTGCAATGAGTTGTAGCGTTCTGCTCTACTGTACTCCAGCCATGTGAAGTGGGGCGGATATGTAGTTTTAAAAAAAATCTTGAGACAATCGGAACAACAAAGGCTGACATTTTAAATCAGTAGGCAACATCCTTAAGTTTCAGCAGGTATTTTGATCTTAGAATTTGTCCTGAAAGCCTTCTCAACACCCTTTTCATATTTAAACCCATGGCTGTATACACAATTCAAGCAATTTTAAAAAACTAAACAAATAATTGCTGTATCTGATTTTTGCCCCTTAGTTTTATCTCATACCAACCTTAAAATGTTGGTCCTTGTCATCCTCAATCTCAGCTTCAATTTCTGATTCTGTTTCAGCATCATCATTGTCATCACTTTCATCTACAACATCATCCACTATGGTATAAAAAGTTTTGTAAGGCAGGTCACTCGCTTACGGTAAAATATATGCTCAAAAAAGGATATGTACTGGGTTTATTTTCTTTCTACTTAACACTTGAAAAAAATGTAGAAACCAACTTGTTGTAAGTCCTGTTAAACCCCATTTTTTTTTATTTTTATTTTTTAAATCTCGTAGTAATTAAAAGTTTGTTTCACAATACCGCAGAATCAATTTATTATATTTCTATCCAGTTTAAGACAGAACAAAGATCTCTGGCTGAAACAAAGCAAAATAAAAAAAAAAAAAAAGCACCTCCAAAAAAAAAAAAAATATGCAGAACGGCCTTTAGAAATACTTTACAGTATAGAGGTGCCAAGAACATCTCAGCATAACAAGCTCAGCACAAAACCAGAGCTCTGCACAAAACCCTGCAGGAAATTTACCAACTGTCAGTAAAAAGGCTCACTTAGAAGATTACAGAATCACAATTTAGAAATTATACTGATTTAATAATGTTTTATTATGTATTGCTTTTACAATACTGACTATACAAAATTATAGTTTTAATAAACTCAGAACTTTATCACCCCCAACATTCTGTATCTCCTTCATTACTGAAGTTTTTCTTAAAAAATAAAAATCCTATGTATCTTATTTCTCCAGGTTTTTTCAATTCTTTGTTTACAGATTTCAAACACACAAAGAAAAAATATATAGCCTACTTCAACAGAACAGGGAGTTTCAAGAAAAGTATTATGTGTATGTAACATTACATTAAGTGGAGATGTTACTTCTGTGGATTTTAGAGCACCGTTATAAATTGTTTTTCTACTCTGAAAGTAAAAAAATCTCCAGACACCTGCAGTTTGAGTCTGTCCTAAATAAACCCTGAAGAGATGTGTCTTTTTTCATAGTTATCACTTTTTTTTTTTCAGAACATGCTTTGCATGAGGTATTAAAACATCAGACTTCATCTCTTTACTTTGGAGTAACTTCCTCACAGTAATGCCATTATTTGTTTACCCAGATACTAAACTGTTTCCCTGTATCTGAAAATGCACTAAACATTAATTATGCAAAAATAACGAGAGGCATTCACAATGGGGTGAATCTATTTCCTACTATAGTCTGCAGATAAGTGATACCTAAGATGCTGCAAGAGTCCAAGAATGTAGAAGAATCTACTCATCATGCAAATGAAGGAAGAATCACAAAGGATTAAAAACAACACTTCAATTGGTACATGTTAACCTAAATTCTGTACATCCAGTTATTCAGAGTAACAGAAAAAAAATTAAGGAATGTGTATTTCTATAAAACAGGATGTAGATATTACACTTCACACAGACAATACGTGTGATGAGCTTAAAAGAGAGCCCATGTAAGTCTGCAGATAAATATGTACAGACTATGCTTTACAATTCAGAGTATGACTACCATTTTAGAGGTTGGTCATATTTAGTTCCTCTTTTTATTTTTTTTATATATTATAACTCCAGAAACATAACCACGTATGTATAGACAAAATTGTCATCAGCTAGAACTTAGTATTAGAAACTGGTGCTCCACACTAACAGCTACAGACCCTTTGCTATCTGTTGAAAATCTCATTGGGGTCTAGGTTTTAGTGGAGAAGAAAACACCTGCAATTGATTCCACCTTACGTACAGTGTATTAGACATACTCAAAGGAAAAACATGTTGAAATTACCATACCATCAGGAGGCAAATTGTACAGTTGAGCCACAGGACCACTGGCAGGAATAACTGGGAGTTGGAAATGAAAAGCACTTTTAATAGTTGGTAAAGGAAGACGATTTTTAGGAAAACATTTTCTCATTATTAGGCTGGATGTGTTGACAAGGGGATCAAGAGTTCTTACTGCAAGGCACTCCTATTAACAGAAAAATAACAAAGACAAGAGAAAAGCATCTCTCAAACTAGTAGTCAAACTGCATTTGTTGTTATAGATTCCTAAAATTCGCTAATGGCTAAAATATTTGATATGAAATAAATTTTGAAATTTGAAAACAGAAGCCTCCTCTGAAGGCTAGAAGAACTTCTGCCGTCTGCCCTTAAATTCACCTTTTTAAAACCCAGACTTCAAAGAGAAGGCTTTAAAAAAAAAAATCAAACCACCCTCCCATAAGTAGTCATAGCCGAGTAAAAGTAAATAGGAATCTTCTCTTGCACCCGTTCCTACTGCTTTAAGTAAGTTAAGAAAATAACCCTTACTCCCACAATCAGGAATGATCATTAATATCATTAAAAATTATGATAAATTTGAGGTGAGAAAGTGTTTTTAAAGAAACAAACTGAACAATAAGAAAAAGAGAGAAACTTACTTGTGAAGTGTTGTAAAGAATTTTCATCCCATTCGCATCAATGAATGCTTTTCTTCCCAATTTGATGTTTGTAACACTTTTAATGCACTGTAAAACTCCTTTACGTATCAGCATATATCTGTGTCGACTATCATGACGGTGCCAATCAACATAAATTGTTAAAAGCACATGCACATATCCTCTGTCTACTGCTCTCCTGGCATTTGTTTCTTTATTAAAAAAAAAGTAATAAGAAAGCAAATCAAAAATTGCCCAATTATTTCAGTATTAGTTTCATATTTATTATAAATTATTATTGTTACACAAATTATTGAACTATTGCATTTAAAGTATTATTTCAGACACACTTGGCAGTGTTTTACATCAACCTAATCATAAAAAAATGCTAGTAAGTATGTTCCCATATTATCTAGACATTCCTTAGAAGCCCTATTTTCTCTGTGTTTGTCAGTATTGCCAAAATTTTAACTAAGTCATTCAAAGCCACACATATATACATCAGCTGTACAAGGAGATTGCTGCACATTTAACTTAACTCCTTATTGCAGTCAGGAAGTATAGTTACAAAGAGAATGAACTTAGATCAAACATATCAATAACACAATGTGTAATAGGCAAAATATTTTGAATCAACATGGAAATCATTAGCAGAATTTCCTCAGGTATTTCTACCTTGTTAAAACGAACCTATATGTTCAGTCATTATTGCTCCAAGACAAGGAGTCTTGTTATATACGACTAATAAATAATAAAATTTTCAATTTTTTTTTCAGTTAAAATCCCAATTTAAACATAAATTAGTTTAGAAAAATGAGTACTAGAAAAAATTATCTTCTCCCTCCTTTTTTTTCTTTTTTAAACTAAATGCATGCAATAAAAATAATGCATATAATAGACACCAGTAAGTGGCAAGTGTATATATGCTACACAATTTTAAAACACATCATTTGTGTTTTTTTTTTCAATAATTTATTAAATAGCAATATTATTTGCGTCTAATTTATTTTGCATTGCATTCGCATAATTGTCTTCTGCCGAACAAAACTCCTATATAAAATTGTAAGAATAAGTCTCATCTTAAAGATAACAAGCACAGGAAATATTACTCCCATTAAAAGAGACCAAATGACCAAGTTCAGTACTCTATACTTTGTTCTTCAGAATAACATTGCACATCATTTTCACAGTTTAACAGAAGAACAGTGTGTGTTACACTTAAAGGTAATTGTAAGGTACTATAAGCTAGCAAATTAAAAAAACAGCTTATATGAAGCCTATCTATCAATATCGAAACACTGTGTAAACACAAGTGCTGAAAAAAATTTCTTACTATTTGTAATCCTTATGGTATTACGGCAACTCTCACATTTATCAAGTGAAAATTCTTGATCCCTAAATGTTACCCACTTATTGGGTAATCGGGATGCCAAAACTACACACCAGAACTTATTGTTTTTATGAAAAGATTTACTTACATGAAGTGTAGGAAGTTACAATGTCAGACCCCTCAGGACTGAATAAGAATTATCTCAAAATAAACGCACAAGACCTCTTGTTTCAAATAAACACCTTTTCAACGTTTACTTTCTCTTCCCAACACTAAAATTTGACTGCAAATTCACAGAACATAATACCAGCAATAATTCATAAATACTTCTTTCCCTGGATTTCCTAAGGAGAAACCCCCCAAATTAGTAAATACAAAAACCCACAAGACCAAGTGTCACTCTGATCAAACCTGAGAAAACAGCACTCTAAGAAGTGTTTCAGAACTTTCCTGTCACACCTGAAATAGTTGTCTGCAAATCTAATCATGACTACGTTCTTATTCAACTCCACTAGAACTACTAGGAATGCTGTAGTTTTTAGAGAGAATGATTTTTTAATCCCTTGCCAGTTATAATTCTGGTGCAAAATCAACAGAGAAGACGTTTGCCAGGGTCTGCTCCCATCAACCAACATCTGGGAACAGACCATTGTTTTCTTACCCCTGGTTCCACTTCATGGTCATCACAGACAGATTTGTCTTTACGACCCAAGACCTAATTCATCAGCAAGGTATCTGAAAAACCCCGTATTTTCCCCTGACATCCAACAGATATTTTCAGATATGTGTATGAAGAAGATGCATTGGAGAAAAGCTACAGGTATCCATGACTGCAGGGCTGAGGTACGTGACTGTAAAACCACCTTGGTTCCAGACCAGTTCTGCAGAAGCTGTGCAGCCTTTCTGCAGCAGAACTGAAGAGACAGTAACTGATTATTAAATATATATACGTACCATTCAAAAACTGATGTACCAGAGACTGATAAAACTGTAACCTTATCCTAGCCCTGGTTCTGTTTTGGCCACAGACTTAAGATCTACTCTTTTTCTCTATCTATATACACAAACATCTATATATTTATACACACACATATATATTTTTGTCAGCTAGACAAACAGTTTCTTGTAGTTAAACACTTACTTGATTTTAGCAATGCAGCAAGTGTGTCTAAAGCAACCCTGTCAATATAACAAGAAAAGTCAAACAACAAACAACTAGTGAACTTCATCTACAACATTGTAAAAAAAATAAAATAAAAAATACAGCTAACAGATTTCTTTAGCATCTACCTAAATGTTTTCCTGGTTGTGCTGTATCACAGCTTTGGCTTTAAAAAAATGGTTTTATTAAAATATCATGCATCTCTTCTATATCTGAAATCTGGTGGTGAAATTTAAAAACATCAACATAATGGCTATACAAACTTACAGTCTTTGCAAAAAAAACTGTGTGACAACGCAATGTTTATGAACTATATTCAATGGATGAGGTATTTCTGACACCCATGTTTTTATGTTTGCAGCAGAGCAAGTACTTCTGTAAAATAAAGGACACTTTTTAGAGAACTTTAGGTCAAAACTTGCAGTGTATAAATACAGAGATGTAATGCTCATCAATCTGCACTGCAATACAAGATCACACAAGTTATTTTGCACACAAGGTTTTGTCTGAACTAATTCAAGATGTACAGCTAGAAAACATATATATTTATTTTTACCCGCTTTGTAAGGATAGACTTCACACATCTGATCTCAGACCATAAACAAGGATATCAAGATTACTCACATCATGGAATAGTAAGTTCATGTGTTTAATTTTAGCTGGGGCTTGAAGGGGCAGGGCTTTTTTATTTTTATTTTTTAATAGAGACACTACAACAACCATGAGTACCAGATTTAGATAACATTATTTTGTTTGTAGTAAAGTTCAAATATTAAAAACTTGTTTTTATTATTTTGTTAAGCAGATTTAAAAAGCAGTTTCCCCACAAGTATGCACTTCAAAAAGGTTGGCAGTTATGTAAATAAATTGCTATCTCCAGGAAGATCCACTTACTCATTTTAACCCTAAGCTCTCTAAAAAACAAAACAGAACAAAACCGGGGGGGGGGCCGGGGGGGGGGGGGGGGGAAAACACCCTTGGAAAGAAAAAAAAAATCTAAAGACTCCACTTTTAAGGTTCTCAGTGAAATGTTATTTATTTTACACAGTAGTCCACTAGATAGCTGGAGCTTCCTATTCTATTGTCTCAGAGTTGATAATTGCTTTCAAGTGGAACACAAAGAAAATTCTATTACCAAAAACAAACAAACAAAAAAAACCAACACCAGATAATGTCACTCTTCATCTGGGAACCAATTCAACAGACAGAAAAATGATGGGATTGTCCTGATTTGGGCATAGTCACTGTACAGTTTCCATGCAGAAATATTAGAGGCAAAAAATAACATTTATATTCTTTTACCTAGACTATAACTGCATATTCTGATATTTTGTGTTACTCTAAAACAGTCGTATCTGTAGTTCTTCTTCCCACCTCCCTTCACCTTAACTTTCAAATGCTAGTTACATTTGATTTCTCTAATATTCTTTTTCATAAAAAGTTTTGAAAAACATATACAGGTTTTTTTTTTCCATATACTGTATTAAAAAGACATTACTTACTTCATAAGGCTAGTGTTCTTTTTACTAAAAGGGCCAATGATCTTAAACATCAGTTCTACTACTCCATTCTTTCCCAAGGACACTGCATTTACAGCTGGAAGAGTGAAACAAACATATTTAAAAAAAAAAAAAAAAAAAAAAAAAAAAGATAATATAATAAGAAAGGCAAAATAAAATCAATACACAAACTAAAATCCAGGAAAGTGCATTCTCAAGTATCAAATGCATATGCTTTAAGACAAAGAATGACAAGCAGACACTACTCTTCCTATAATCAGTGTAATAAGCAAGTCCTGATAAAACTTGCAAAAGAAAAAAAATATTACGTACTACTTTACAGATAAAATTAACACACTAGTTCCTGTGCATGCTTCTGCTTCGTTACTGATATGTATCATAAAAAGGATTTATACTTTTGTAAAGCTCATGATTTAATCAAAACGGCATGGTTTCTAAATTTTTGGGTCTACCAGGTTCTATGACTTGCTGTTACCCTTCATTATCCGGACAGACAGGTCTATCAGCCAGCATTTGCAAGCTAAGCGTTTGCTGTAAAATTAAGAAATGCCAAACAGTATTACTCCATCTAACCCTTCTTGAGCTACGTTTTCTCAGAAAAAAAAAAAAAAAAAAAAAAAAAAAAAAAAGAGTAATCCAGTGAGAAGGGTACAAATTAAGAGAAATGGTGCTAATTTTGTGTTGCTCACAAAATGCATGGTGCATGGTTTATACAGGCACCGGAATTCAATTCCAAACTGAGCTTACAAATATACAGTCCTAGAAAAGTACTAACAGAGCAACTTAGCAACTTAGTTCAACATCATAAGTGCCATGTGAGTACAATTCAACACTTGTACCCAAGCTGCAATTTCATCATTAGTGGAACTATTACAAACACTAAAAGCTAATGAAAATGAGGACTCTATTCTGGTAGCAAATGTAAACAAATTTTAAGTAATACAACATATCAACATGAAATAAACTACTACTTTTTATGTTTGTAAGGAGTCGGAAATACAGAAAGACAGAAGTGATCTAAGCATAACACAAATTAGAGATTCAGTTCGATGTTCCATTTTCAGGCTCACGAAAGTTAACCTGTATGAACATCTGTATTATCTTCTCCCATTTAAAAGCATTTTACCTCATTATCACACAGCTCAACAGAAATAAAGCTTCCACATAAAGTACTGGAACGTTAAAAATTCTCACGCGAATAATCTGAAAACAATCTTACAGGTCATCAAATCAATTCTCTCTGAAAAATGTGGTTACACTTTCATCTTCATACGTTTATTTAAAAGGTTGAATGGCCATTTTGAGTTCAGTGGAAAAAAATTCAGCGCAATTAACGAACGATAGGTTCAGTAAGAATCCTGCTGTTTTCAGCAACTTCCTACTACTTGTACAAACAATGAACTAGGCTTTTATGGAAGAGTTTTCATCCAACAGTAGGACACTTCACTAAGGGACTGTTAAACAAAAAAGTAAATATTTCCTGTGAGAACTAAGTTTTAAATTTGCAATCATGAATTAAAATAAAAATATAGTAAAAAGAAAAAAAAAAAACATGAGCATGCGTAATAAAGAGTAATTATTTCATTTGAAGTGCTTTTGCAAGCACAATGTTAGCATTTCTCATTTAGGTCATACAGCACCAGCATTTATGCAAATGATGTGCACCCAAATTCTACACATTCAAATGTATTAAAGAATGCCAACCATATGTGCACTGAACAAAAACCAAAAGATACACAAGAAGTACACAAATTTCACAGCTTTTATTAGACTCAAGCAATTTGACAATATAAAAATCAAATTATCTGGTAACCATAGTAACTTTAAGCATTTAACATTAAACAAAGATGTGGTTAAAAAATATAGCATCTACATATATGTAAAACATATATATATTATAAGCAAAAGAAAAGTATTAAACCAATACTTACAGTTGGTTGAATAAACTCGTAATACTTGAAGGCATGGTAAAATTAGCCTGTGGTTCTGCAAATTCTGCTTCACTAAATTCAATGATATGTTCAGGGCACCATTAATTCTTGCCTTCATGCCAATCTTTTTGTCTGACATCAAAGAAATGCAAGATCAATCAAATCAGTTTTGAAATTATCATTAAAAAACTGAAGTTAAATAAACTGTGAATTCCTACAAGTGATATGTTAACTTTGCATATTTATTTATATTAAATATAATTTATATTGCATATTAAATATATATTTACCATGTTTTCCTTGCCTCTACTCCTCCTTTTCTTCTCCTCTACTAATTCTGAGCACATGGATGTTTATTCAGCAATAAAATTTCCTTGAACTTTAATTATAAAACTGCAAAGTATTAAGCCATATTACACAAGTTCATTATCATCACCTTTTGGGCCAATTTTTGCAAGAAGTGTATGAAGAAGCACCATTAATTCTTCATTTGGGGGAGACTCTCTGTTGGCATTCAAAAGCAGCTGCAACAAGATCTGTGTCCCTCCTTTAGTGACCAAGACACTTGCTCTCCGACCACCACCTAGAAATTTAATACACAATTGATATCTTCATAACCAAAGAGCAATTAAATATCTAAGCTATAGTTAACATAAAGGAAGACTTTAAATAGCAATATTGATAGCAATATTTTCTTCAAATGTGAAGAAAAACATGCTGAACTTAGACTTACAGCAACATAAAATATATGCGCATGATTATTTAAAAAGTCACTTCAGTCTTTATGTTCTTTTGGTTCTCTCGAAGTGTAAAATGCATATAAAGACAGCTTTAGCAACCTTCAGTGAAAAATAAATAAATAAAACAAGTCTACAGAAGAATACAAGAATATAATGATAAACTACTATCTTAATGAACACTTACCAATTGAGACTAATTCAATGAGAATATTTAATATATTTAGAATAGTTTGAGGATCTCTTGTATTCTGCAATAAAAATATATTTGATTAATTTAGAAGTCTAATATTGTGTTTTAGATATTTAAATGTCACTAAAGTCAAACAGAACTTAAGATGTTATTTTCCAGCTAACCATCACACCATGCAGCCTCAACTAACCACAGAACTAATTAAAATCTAGTTCTTAGGAATATGGAATATTTGAAAAAATAAGAGAGAGAAATAATTAAATCCTTTATGATACTTAAAGACCCTATCTAATCATTAGATAGTCCTTTGACAAACTCCAGTTTTAGAGAAGAGCTAGAATAACAAAATATTTAAAAATACAAAGCCCAGTGATGATAGGAAAACTTGCAGTATACACACAAGGAGAAAGATTAGGTTTTACCTCTAGGGTTGACAAGATAACTTCTATTCCAGTGGAACCCTTAGATGTCATCTCCTTCCGGGTTTTTTCTGCCAATAAGAAAAAGAAGGCCATTTTTCTTTTAATGAAAGATATTTAAAAAAAAAAAAATCTTCCATATTGGTATTATATCACTAAACACTTTTGTCTTTAGATTGAAAGTGACTTTTGAGATAGCCTGAGAAGCAAAGATAGCCTGAAAGGGGCTAGAAATAAACAACATTTGGAAGAGAGGGGAAGAAGCAGAGCAAAAGCAACTGTAACTCCATATACTTATGAGGCTAATTCATGGAATCACATATATAAATCTTCAGTGGATCAGTCTACCACGGAAATAGGTCACCTATGAGCAGCAGTGAAATGAAACATAAGCCCAGCAGTGAAATTAAACATAAGCCTTTTTAACAGTAAATAGATTATTCTTCATATGAATACTGTTCAAAGTACCTTTTATCAAACAAAGTAAACCTCCTTCTGTATTAACTGAATATCAATACCGCTGCAGCAGTTAAATATTTTACAACGTACCAAATATGACAGTATCACATCAGCTGTTCTTACACTGTGAATTATTACCCAAATTGACTATAATATAATACATGCTGTAATTTATGATATAAATTCCAAAAAAATATATTGTATTGACAATATGAAATGGATTTGGTGTAACCAATATTATACCAGGTAACTTTAAACATGGCCTTAAGCATTTCAACAACCCATGACAGAAACAGATGGATAAAAAAGTTTAGCAAGTAGAAAAAAAAATAAAGTTTTGTTTTGCAAACAGGAAAAAAAAAAAAAAAAAGAAAAAAAGAAAGTCCAGCAAATAGTAAACAGAATGAGGAAGGCTGAAAAGGAAAACTACTACAAACAAAAAACAGGTATTTACCCTGACTCTGAACCAGATGAAGAATCTTTGAGGTAACATATCTGGCATTATCTGCTTCTCCTAATACAGAGTCCAAATTGATCTTCTCCAGCTGTGACAGCAGAGACATAGTCCGAGAATTGGTAGAAACACTAAAAAGAAAGAATTTTTACCTTCATTTTTCTACCCACATAAAGCATGAAATCAAACATTAATTGTTCTGGCAACAATTTTGCTAAGCCTACATTTCAGCAAACCAATTGTATTTAAATATCATCTCCAAGAGCAAAGTGTGAAGAGGTAAATTGGTTGCAGAAAGTTAAATACAGATAGATGCTTATCAATGTCAATTTGAGTAACTTCTGTTGAATATAGTCAAGTGCCAGGTTAATGTATCAAACCAACTATTCCAGAAAAATAGGCTACTTCTTGTAGTCCCAAAGACTGTTTGTCATACAGACCGGTCTTTAAGAAGCGAAGGAAAAGATAATCATTCACAAAGTAAGAAAGCCGACACTCATCAGCTAAAGAAAAAGATCACAATTTTGAGTATAAAACTTCAAAAAAAATCTCCAAATGTATCAACAGAGTTTGGATTCATCCTGAACACAAACAGTGTCTTGGCTTGTCATCACATACTTGCCTTGAAAATCTACTTTAATGTAAGAAACTATTTCAAAGCAAGTATTTATATTTATAGGTAGATTACGGAGACAGCATTCATGTAAATATTTAGAGTGCTCAAAATAAAGTCAGTCTAGAATTGTTTTATTTACTCTTCAGTTTTAGGGCATAACAATTACTTACAACAGTTTTCAGATTCATGTTCTTACAAGAAAGTCATTTTTAGACAAATGTTTAACATTTGAATTATGGTCATATAATTAAATGGAGGAAATGACTTCCAAGGTTAAACTACATTGACTTTTCACTTCTGTATCATTAGAATCCTGCAATAATCAACAATAATTAATTTAAGACACATACTCTTCTGACTATCTGCAATAAAACTGACATATATAACATTAACCTTATAAATACTGTCAGTTTTGTTTAAAACAATGCAGAATTATTACATCTTCATTTGTATTTTATGTCTTGGAAAACACCTCCCACAGCTAACTGTTAAAAGAATTAGTTTACACGTGGGCATAAACGTTGAAGTCAAGGAAAAAAGGTACCTGATGGCAAAGGTGACACCACTGTGAAAGCAAACTGATATAGCAGTTGCAGAGGGAACTGCTTCCACAACTATTATTTTGATGTCAGTGTGGAAAAGTGAAATGCATAACCAAAAAACAACTTCAGATTATACATGGTACTTATAAATTATTAACACCAGTAGTAAGAAATGGCAATAATACTTACAGAGCTTCAATCAAAGTAACTTTATATTGAGAAGTGTATCATTTTCTCAGTCATTTGCTCGACTTTGGTTTAAAAGTATTTTTGATCTCAAATAAATCTGACTTGCTCAAATGCTATGTTTTAATCTACTAAAGAAATCACCTCCAGTTCCTTCTCACCATTCAATACCAGGCTGAATAGTAATAATAGAGCTACAATTATTTATCTGCTTAAACTTTGTTCTGTTTGTTTCTACTTCTCCATTTTTCACTGAACTTGAAATACTCCAAAATAAGTCCCAAACTGTAATGAAATACACAAGCTCTGTCAATATGGTCACAGACTTCCAAAGGCCATTAACTTTACCTGCCCCATAGCAAAAATAATAGTCGAGGCAACCCACAAAGAAGCCACTCTGTAGCAGAGCTGCTGCTTTATACATGCATATACGTGAGATATATGCATACATACATATATGGTAGGGACTAGGGAGGGAGTATTTCCATTTAGGTATATCATCGGTCTCAGAATGACATAAATGTAGTTTAAAAGTAGGAAACAAACAAGGACAACAACAACAATGTTCCTTAAAAACAAACAAAGGAATAGGGAATACAAGTTTTTCTAAACAAAAAACTTCTTTAAAGAAATTAATGCTTCAAATCACATCCAATTTTGACTCCTCTGGCCAGCAAACTCCAGAAAGGAACACTGGCACGTGGAAGTTATATGCCATGTAGAGACAGTTAACATCTAGCATAATCTCTTCACACTTACTAAAAGCTTTAAGGGGTTTAGGAAGGGTAAATAATCCCCACCCCCACCCCCACCCCCCGCAGAGGAAGGGTAAATAATCCCCCCACACTCTGGTATAACAATTTAAGCCCAACAGTTCAGGGGTGTAATCTCCTCCTGGGGCCAGAAGTTCTATTAAGAGCAACCAGCGCTCACCACAGCAGTTAAACTGTTATCTTTAAAATTATTTTAGGCTATTGGTCTTGCAAGAATTCTTCCAACAGAAATATAGCCAAATCAACTTCAAACCCTCAGATCACACAGTAAAATGTTCTTGAAATGATACCTGCCCAGTGTCTATGCTCAAATATAAATCAAAGTCACAATTTCTTCTTCTAAGCTATTTTCTTAACTGAAATTTCTTAGCTTAATTTTCTTAGTTTAATTTTCTCCTTAAAACAAGGAATTACACTTTTATTATATTCTACGCTGATATACATAGTGGTACATAACACTGTGACAGATTTCAGTATCTGCACTGTAAATTAAAAAGGCTGTAGGACACAAATTATGTCAGCTAGGCTGCCTGATTCTGCTCCTGCTCATAGCATCACCGTGACAACCCATTTGACCTATGAATCAAGTGCAACTCCAGTTTGGGCTGGAACTCTTTTCTGATATCTGTAATGCAAATACACGTCTTGTCAAATAAAAAACCCAGGATCCATATCTAGAAGACAGCTCTCAAAAACAAAGAAGTACCACAGAATTCAGTGCTTTTAATTCAACAGCCAGCTAAAACAAAGAAGTAATCCAAACAGCACAATAAAAGCAGTGTCCTGTCAAGCTAAATTTCCTCTTAAATTGCTGACATTGCAGAACCTCACATGAATACTCTGAACACTGCAGCCTGCCTTTCATGTAAGACTTCTTTTCCCACAGTGTACAGAACCCTTCTTTTTAACAAGAAAAGCATTTTCACCTCACCCGTTGTAAAGCTTTCTCGTAAGAGAACTCTGTAGTCACTGAGGCTTACGTGGTGTTTCCACTATCTCTAATTACAATAAGCATAGCTATGGAGCTTTAACTCCTTAACTCTAACTTCACAAGGTCATCAAAACTGTTCTCCTCCTCAGAGATGAATCAAGGCCACATTTGAACTTCCTGACAGACACATGTCCAACCTGTCCTCAAAGCCTGCTAAACAGAAACTAAGTAACCAAAGACAGCTTCATTGCAATGATTTGCATACTTTCATTTACAAGTTTCATTAAGAATTGGTATTTCAGAGAAATAAGATTGAAGCCAAAATACCCTATTATGCTTCACTGAGTTTTTTTTTTTAATTATCAGATAGTTTGGTGAAACTAGGTGGTTCAAATTGTGCTGGCTCAAAAGAATAAAACATTTTTTTAAAATATATATACACTTTTTTTTTTTTACAGATTTATACATTTTATACACAGAAAAATTTATAAAAATAAAAAAGTATTTTAAGCTTCCAGATGTTTAACAGGGTTATTGCCTTCTATAGTTAATTGCATAGGTTTTTCAAGTATTTGTTAAAATAAGCTATCATGAAAATAACAAACAACTCTTGAAATCTTCTGTAATTTCACTGTTGTGTGTCCTAATGGTATGCTGAGTCGTAGGGTTGTTGGAGAATTAAATACATCTTGTGACAAATTCCATGACTTCCTGTGCAGTTTTGTAAACTTGTCCTTTAATTCATTCAGTAGTAATCATTTGTATGTTTTACCTGTATCTGCATGAAATTATTAAATTAACTGACATTTCTTTCAATGAAATTGAACGTATATGAAGTTACATATGGACATGTCTGAGATTAAATGCAGACAAAATTCAAGTGTAAAAAGTTATTTCTTAAAAATCAGGCTACTTTATGCTAATCAGTATCAACTCCCTCAGTTTTTCAGGACATAAATCTTCACTCTCATCAGGGACACATAATGAGTATTTTACTTATATTACTAATAACAAATGTCTTCACAAATCTCAAATGGCTTGATGTTGAGAAGTCAGTATGGTTTTAAATTTACCTTTTTTCAGATGATAATTTTACTTTGTTCATATCGGAAACTTGATTCTTCAAATCACCATCTCTGATAACCTGGAAGACATTAAACAGTTACATGTTATCAGTATCTATTGCTCTTTAATGATGAAGTGTTACCACCATATTGAGCATCTCTACACTAGAAAGATTAAATAAGTTAATCCTCATTGATCACACTTCTCTGCGCTGGCACGAGCTTTTCCTCTCTTCAGTCTATGACACAGCTTTCAAAATAAAGCATTGCAGTGTAAGCATGGAGTGTGGTTCCACATTGTAATTCAGCCCTACCAAGCTCAGAGCCTGATTACAATAAAACAGGAATTGGTATCAGTGATTTTACAGCCAATATTTTCATGTCCACAACTCAGTCAACAAAGCTCCTCCTGAAAGTCAGTACATGCCCGTTTTTAAACCTCCTTGATATTGTTGTGATACAACAACATGCTTATTTCTGACTGCCATTTCATGCATCTATAGGATAACTAGGAGCAGAGGCACTGCAAAAAATATGGAGCGTTTGGTGTTCTTATTTAAGCAAGACCTGAATACATTTCTTGGACAGAACCCATATCGTGCTAAGGACACAATTTTCCTATCCTTTTAAGGACATAGTGTCCTCAGGGTACACTGTTTCCTCAAATGGTGCCTCCAAGCAATTCAGGTTGCGGTCTACAGGACCATTAACTGAACCTCAGTACTTCCATTTCAGATCTATTATGAATAACAAATACTCTACTGAAAAAAAAAAAAAAAGGAAAAAAAAAAAAAAAACGCAACCAAAAAAAAAAAGTGTTTTCAAAGGGCACAGTGGTTAGCTTTAAGACAGAAGTTGTCCAGAGATATAGGAAGTGCAGTTGCGAAATGCAGATAAGAAACAGACCCCACAGAGAAATTTGTAAGACTTACCAAAAATATTTGACCTAACAAAAGACTTAACAAATATATTTGTTCAATATATATAATAACCAGTTTTTGATTACTGGTAAATTCAATTTGGCAACTGCTAAAAGCCTAAAGCAGATGAAGAATGAAGCAAGCTTATTTCCAGACTTACCTGAAGACAGAATATTTTTCCAACAGCCAGGAAGCAATTGCTGAGATTTTTAAAAGAATTGCAGCCTGACTCAGGCTAACAGGTGTTCTAGATTTGACCAAGTACCCTTCAAGTGTAAACTACCTTGACTTCATCTAAAGAAAATGAATAGTTACAGGATAATAACTGTGTCCGCCTCAAAGCAGACAATTTGACAAATTAGAAAGTCTGGATTATTTGAATCAGGCTGCTGGTCTTACTGGGGGGAAAATATTAGATTCCTGAGTTCAAGTAGCCAAGTGCTGTTTAGCTAGCAGCCTTGACCTGCTGTCAGACAGATGATGAACAGTCTGCCAGTGCCAATAGTTTCTACATAGTATAGTGTACTGAACTGCTTTACAAGCAGAGCCAGCTACGGAGGTGAACTATCTTGAACTACAAGGTCTTAATTTGTTCGATTCTAAATTTGACACGAAGTGTTTCAGTAAACACAATGTACAAATACTCCAGGACAAGGGGAAAAAGACAAGCAGGTAAGAAAGTATGAGAACCCCTGGAAAAAAAAAAAAAAAAAAAAAAAAAAAAAAAAACAACCATGCAGGGAGAAAAAGAACACATATATCAGCAATCCAGAGGACTGTGGTGGAACATATATACATAGTAAAGTAGCTAACTCTCTCTTTGACTTTCCACTAATGTAGAATATATGAGATCACATAAAAAAATATTATGCTGAATTTGAGTAAAGTATTGCTAAAAAGGTAAAGAGGTAAAGACAGAAGGTGCATGGAACTCAATTTAAACATTTTTTAAACACAGCTAGTGACACTAATCTGCCAGGACAGAGCAGAGTAGAACGTAAATTAGCAACTGTTATTAAGCATTTAGAAGAGCACCTGAAGAAAACAAAACAATAAAAACAAAAATCAAGCCTTAAATTGAAGGGAAACAGATGGGAGTAGAAGGTGTTGACTAGTTAAATTTCAAGTTGATATATGCTGGATTCTGTGGAATCTCCCTCAGTCATTTCATACTGTCTGTGGAACATCATACCCTCTGGTCTCCCACGTGGACAGTGCAAAGAGGCAAAATCCTTGTAGGAGATTTCTTCAGACAAGTCAGTTTCCAAATCAGAAGCTGCACTTACTGTAACAACGCTATCAACACTAACAAATGAAACAGACTGCAGGAGGTCGCACATAATTTTCACCTCATCCTTTCTCCCCCAAAAGTAAAGACATGTCTTATGTGGCATGCTTTTGCCAACTTCCCAGGTAAATTCTCTGTCACTGAGCCACCAACTCACCTTTGCTGGGGATCCGTCTCTTCAGCCCTAAGAGACTCATGGGCAAGGCTTAAGCTAAAGGGCAGACCCAGTATTTACCCTTCTCATAAGCTTCAGAATGTGCTGAAATGTAACAGAGTAATGTGGAGCCTGCATTCCTACTTCTGGGATATATAACCACAAAGCTACTAGAAAAAATAACCAGCACTATTACAAAGCTATTGTATTTTGCTCAAAACAATGGCTAAAGAAATAACAGGCACCATTTTGTTCATATGTCACACCCAGGGGTGTCTATTAGGCATTACTGGAAAAGCCTGCTAGACTGCAGGGACTCATAAGGACACCATCTTCCTGAGCACTAAGTCGACTTACACATTAGATAAACACCAAGATGCTCTGCCTCTCCACGACAGCAACAGTTCTGCCAGAAATTGCAACAGGATTCAAAGGAAATTTTACTGACACAAGCTAGGTAGTAACCTGTGCAGAGAGGGAAAGAGGAATTAATAATTCTTGTACTATGCTCTTGATGTTGAATAATAATACCATACCGCTAGCACAGAATACCTGGCCTCAGGACTTTTGCAAGAAAACATAAAAGGGATGATGGCCCAGGTCACAGAATCCAGGTATCACCAACCTGGATTGGTGATCAGCAGCCTCAATGCCAGTTCTATCTGTGTGGATGAAGAAACTTGTAGGTTTGGGCTTTTCTTTGCTGCCTGCCAGGATTGACATTTCCTCCTGACTGTGACCCTGTGACCCCCCCCAAGACACGCATCAAGTAGTTGTGATGTTTGTTGTCCAAACCCTTCTTTAGGGACACCAGCTCTTTCCTTGGTCTCACCTATCCATATCTGATGTACAGTCAAACCTGGCTCTTTCCCATCTTAGGGAGTCACGTGCTTTCATGATCCTAAAACCACTATTTTAGGGGAAGAAGCACCTAGAATGCCATCTGATTTTAAAAATAATAATAATTAAGAAATTCCCTTGCTAAAATCAGATGTATGCCTGTCCCACTCTCCTTGTTTGTTTTTTCTCAGAGGATACTTTTTCATTTTCACACAAATACCAGGAATGGCATACCACATTAGAAAGCCACCTAAATCATCAACTTTACTTTGCACCATCTACCTCATAATGGAAAGAGGGATTCAAAAAAAGTAATAGCTGCTAACCTAATACTTCATATACACTATCACAGAGCTTTACTTGTATCTTTGAGATTCTGATACTTAAACTGACATGTATTTCAGGAGAAAGTAAATACATGCCTTATTTAATTGTAAACCACCCAGGCAGAATTTCTACATGTTGTGAACAGCCATTTTTAAATAAAATTGAAGAAATCAGATTATACTCAATGCAGTAATGTGTATGCCTCAGCTGCACCAAACTTGCAATTAAGTACATTTGCTGTATATTGTTTTCTCTTTTATCTCCCATTAATCACTAATGGGCATTAAGAAAATAAATAAAAGCAAACTCCAATCTTTACCCTAAATTGTAATCACATTAAGAAAAAAAAGCATAGTCACATTGGTATAACCATTACAGCATGTCAGTGCTGAGCAGGTTTATTAGCATTTTCCTAGCATCATATCTGAAAATTTCTCATATATTCAACACAGTAACCTCACATCTGAGGCTCAAAATGTTTATTTTTAAATAACAGCAACTCTGATTTCATGATTTGGATTCCCCCCCACTCTGCTTTGTCACTGAAACTTGAAGTTTTTTGATACATACATTTTAAATATATATTTTGGGGTATTATACTGGACTGTCTTGCCATCATGACCATTTTTCTGCAATGGAAAATTCTTCCCCAAATATGCTTTCAAACAACTGCCATGGAAGACAAATCTAGCAAGCTAACGGTAAGCAAAGTGAGCAGCAGTAGCAGTCAGACGAGGAAAAACAACTCTGCCACAAACATAGATGTGCTTACAAGCGGCACGTACGGGCCGTGCCAGATGAAGCTGATGCCTGGAACCCCACGGAGACTGAAAAAGCCCCAAAGCTTTTGTGCTGAAGTCCTGCTAGTAGGACTCTCTCTGAAAGAAAATAAGTTAATCTGTCTGCTACTGAAGCTGGAAGACATTTTGATTTTACATAAGCTATATTCATATGCTTTAACTGACCAAAAGATTTTAATATGGAAAATGCTGGTCATGCAAGAATAAATGTGATTGAAAACATTAAAATATCTTTTTTTTCATGAAAAAAAAAAACAAACAAACAAAACCAAAACAAAAATAAATAAATAAAATAGAGACTCCTTAAGATAGCCAAAGACCTCTGAAATTAACCCTAGTTAATAGTAGGACTTTGCAGCACAAAATCTCAAAAAAACAACCAAACAAAACCAATAAAAAACATTTTAGCATGATACATGCTACAATGATACAATCATATCCACCAGGACACAAAACAAAGATTCAGTTTCTCTATGTTGATATGAGTCTTCAGGACCGTTCATCTCTATATATATTTCTGCATTTTGCTTTGTATTCAAAGCTAGGCGCATCCCAAGTATTTTCAAAACCAGAGCTCAGTCTTCATTTATGCTCATTATGGAGTTACTGATTTGAACTGTTTAGAAGAAAAAAAAAGGGGGGGGGGGGGGGGGGAACTGTAACAAGTATGTTTCTCAGACAGTGGAAGCAAGTAGCTGAACAAAATCTTTCTAAATGTTGCAGTATCAAGAATACTTATATTTATGTGAAAGAGACAGGAAACAATTCAGAGGACAGAATTGTGTCAAGTAACAATAAATTTAAAAAAATAAATACAGTAGATATGAAGAAATGATGTAATGATTTAAAACTTTGTAGATGCCAGGCAGCAAGAACTTGGGAAGTTACAACTCAGCTAAGACCTGCCACAAGATCAGATGACTGCAAACATGGGTAGGCTCTGAAAAAGGCTGCTTTACCTCTCAGATATGTGCCACCCTCCACCGTCCCAGCGCAGACTAAACGAGAAGCAAACAGGCTTTTGATAGTCAGCATTTCACACACCCCAGAGCCTCAGAAACTCTATGGATTGAAATCATTCTTTACAAGACACTGAAAAAGTCTGTTTAAACACAATTTTGAATTAAAAAGTGCTCTTAAAAATCAGCTACTGCCTTTTCCTTGTACCCTTTCCTATATTTATAGTAGAAAATAAAGTCAGCTGATTAGTTCACTCACTGCTGTATTATTGCACAACGCTTACTTTTCGACATAACTACATAAATTGCAGTATATACTCAGATATTCAAAACAACACATATAAAGCTTCACAGAAGACTGCAGCACCAAAGCCCTGTACAGCAACCTGCCAACTATGTCATCCAGCCTATTGCCACCACCACACTTAACTGTAAAAACAAGTCTGATACGAGCTGCCTGGAAAGCTGTAAATATCTAAGTCATTCCCTTAAAAACAAACAACAACAACAAAAAACACAGGAACAGCAACTCACACCAATACACAAAGTCTTTCAGCAGAAAAAAATAAAATAAGAAAACTGCATTTCATTTCTTGCCTGGAAAGAAGCTCCTAGAAAGTTACCAATGCACCATAATTGTACTCCTCAAGACATGACAAACCTGCCAACGTCATGCTCAAGAGTATCACATTCAGAACTTGCGTGATTTGAGTTGACAGAAATATTGCCAAAGTCAGCTGCTTCTCACACAGATAATATAACCCTTTCATCAGGCAGAAGGTGAATGGTATGGGGACGGGGGGAGATGGGGGCAGCAAAAATAGCCGTGAGGGGAAGGACTATCATAGCAGAAACTAAGCATTTCCCTTTGCCACATACTGAACATGAACTGGAAACCCCAGTAATATTCCTGATTTCTTGGCAATGCTTCAATGACAGAGTGTTAAACCGCAGAGGCGCTTGCCAGCACCTAACCCAGTGACTTACCCTTTGGCTTACACTGTCAGGATGGCTAACATAGGGCCTATGAAGACATAATCCAAAAATCTATGCTTGTTATAGTTCACCTGCTGAGTCAGAGCAAACCATCAAGCCTTTTAATCCAGATGAAGAGAAGAACAAACGACAAAACAAACAACAAAAATCAACCGATGCCTCCATGTTGCAGATTTATATACTGAAATGCACTTCCAGCTCTTTAAGATAATTCTGCTCAACACTAAGCACAAATACAATCACATCAAAATCCATAAAATCTCTCAGCAACCACTCTCATTTTCAAAACCTTGATTTGTACTATTTAGGTCATGAATTATACATGAAACAATTAAAACAGCATTGCCTCCCTCCAGTATACACAACAGTGGACACCCTGTTTCTCATAAATTGCCTTTAAAAAAAAAAAAGGGTGAAAAAGTGTAGAAAAATACTTATATGTATCTTTTAGTGTATTAAGCTTTTAGGATGACAGTTTTGTAACTTTCATCTCTGTAGCTATTGCAAAAAAATAAAATAAAAAAGGAAGTATATCTGGGTGCTCCCCTCCTCCCTCCCAACTTTCAGTCTTTCTACATTTAAATGTTACAAAACTCTATTTCCAAATGTAAACCACGCTGAAATGCCTGTGTATCCAGGCATGCATCGAACTGCTCATAATCTTCTTGATGCTTAGCACAGGATATTGGGCAGTTAAGCTGTGGATAGTGGCAGGGCTTGAAAGCATACCCAGAGATACACTGCCATTACAAATCCCTCCTAAGCACTCCCACAGGCAGCTGCCTTGTTCAGCACTCACGCTCATTCCAAGAAACCTGACTTCCTCCGTAAGTTCCTTAAGGAGTTTAAATACTTCAGTTACTGCAGTCATCACTCCAGTGCCAGAGCGACTTGAGCCGCACTCAGGTCTTTCAAACATTAGCAATTCATACCATAGGAGAAACCTCTTCAGAGCAATGAGCTCTCAGATACTGGAAATCAAAGAAAAGTTTCAATTAATGTACGCCAATACACAAAAAACAGGCAGGTCCCAGATGCGTTCAGCAGAGCATCACCATGTTTAAAGGCCGCAAAGTCTTGTGAGACGGGATGCTGCCAACTCTCTGAGCACGTGCAAGTCTTCTCTGGGCTAACACCTAAACATGAGGTGAAATAGCAACTTGCCTCCATCAGCCAAGAGGACTTCAAAAAGCTTTCTCTCAGGTTTCTCCTTTCAAACTGTAGCTTCTCATGCATAATTTTGGAAAGGATGCTTCCAAGAAGGGTAAACTTAACTGTAATAAGAATCAGCTGATTGCTTTTAACTGTTTACTACTGCTGCAGAATTAGATTTACACAACTCTAACGAAGCAGCAATTAAGGATTTATAACACAGCTTTATAACAGATAACACAAATTATATGAATTTTAACAGTACTTAATCAGCATCTAAGTATTAGTCAATTAACACAATGATCTACAGGAATTTGCTACAACAGAAACAAGTTACTTAAAGATAGGTGAATGGCAAGGTTCACCCAGGTCTTACTGCAGAGTCCTGAGGGTGTCTGAAACCAGTCACGCGTGCTTCCAAAGAACCCCCTGGAGTGAATTACTCACCCTACTCCCTGTTTGCCCACGGACAAGCTTGTTCCTCACAGCCCCAGCCCTAGGATGCACACCGCCCTGAGGTACCCAAGCTGAGCACGCAGGAGGCTGCAGCTTGCTGCTTTCTCTGGAGAGCTGAGCTCTTGTTTGGGATCAGTATTTATAGGATTGCAAGACCATCATCTTGTGATCAGTAATTTTGCAGGACTCAAGCCTTTTGCCCATTTATTTATGATCCAGGTTGTGCAATCCCCCCTCTCCTTAGGGCTTAATCACCTCCTTACCACACCACAGGGCGTGGATGTGATCGGAGGGGAGGCCTGACCACGGGGGCCTGCATCGCACACACGGCAGGTGCACAGCATGTACACAACAGGGGAGAGGGGCAGCGCCAGGCTTCGCCCACACTCTGCAGATAACAGAGGAAGGGTGTCAAGATGACTCCTCCTCTGATTACAGGGAAGGAAGAGATGAGGCAACGTATTTATTAGTCAAAGTGGTTGACTTGTAGTCAAGTTCAGATCCCTTATCAGGTTGTTTGCTAGACCCTGATGCGCTTCCTTACTTCCCATGAGAGATCTCACGGGATCAAGCTCTGCCCTGCTGCTAACGAGCTGTCCGGCCCAAGGAGCAGTCACCGGAGGCCTGCTGTGGCTCACAAGCCTCAGCTAGACTCAGGGCACGTACAGGAGCAGAGCACACCCACCACAGCTACCAAAGCAGGTCAGCATTTTTCGATCCTAAAGCATTCATTTAGAGGACAATTTGTGATGGAGGTTTAAGCTTGAGCACTGCCCCTCTGTGATGAGGTACCTCTTCACAGTCTACCCTTCCAATATCCACGCTAAGAGTGTTTCTTGGTTCCGCATCCCCCCTCCCTTTTTGAAGGAAATAAAAGTAAAGACTTATATTTATTAAGCTATTTAAGTCCACACTTTAGGCTACCCCCCAAAAAAAAATAAAAATCACAATGATGAGTGAAGACATCAGAGGCTAACAATAACAATCTGTTCTGCTGAAATAGGGGTACATGATAAAATGATACTGATGTTACACACAAAGGTTTCCAAAAAAGGACATTGTCTTGCCACTCTCCCCCAGCCAATAAATAAACAGATAGATCAGGAAAATAATTCAATTCAGACTTGCACTTGCGCTCACAACGTGCATCGTCTGGTATTTGCAGAAAAACTCTTAGGTCAACAAGTATGATTTCACTGACGGATTAACCAGAAGGTGGGGCTGTCCTATTAGCATCGCCCTGTCATTATATGCGGCAGCGAGATATACAATGACTACTTGCAAAACAGGGAAGCCGTTCCATTAAACGTAACCCATAAAGGTTGTCCTTTCGGTGGTTTAAGCATACCGGCTTGTCTAACAGAGCACCATTTGTAAGGAAAAAAATAAAATTGCTAGGGGACAGTTCCGTCTTCAGGGAAACATAAACGTGAAAACGAGCATTTGTGCCATGACCCCGCGTGAAAGTTGCACGGTGCTTCTGCAACCTGCGGGCAGGCCGAGGAGCCTCACCTCTGCCCCCACGCGTGCAAGCACCGCGCCCCCACCCAGGCCAAAGCCCCCGCGCCCCACCCGCCGCCGCCCGGCCGCTCCCGGCGCCCCGCTCGCCCCCCGTCCCTCCCCGCCCCACGCCGCCAGACGGGCGCTGCCCCTTACATCTCCGCAGGCACCCGCGGAGCTTCACCGCGTGCGGGCGGCTCCCCGCGGGACGTGCCCCGAGCCCCGCCGGGCCGCGCCGGGGGCTGCGGGCTGCGCCCCCGCCGTCCTCATCCGCTCGGCGGCGGCGGCAGGACCGGGACCGGGACCGTGCCCGCCCCGCTCCGCTCCGCACCGCACCGCAGCGCCCGCCCCGCCCCGCGCAGGCGCCCCGCGGCCCCGCCGGGGATCGGCGCCGGCCGCCGCGGGGAGGGCTTCACCTGGCCGCGGGTGCGGGCCTCAGCCGCCTCCTGCCTCCTCCTCGTCCTGCTGCTTGCCTGGCGAGGGAAGGAGGGAGGGCGCGGGCTGCCTCAGGCGGCGGCGGCGCGCAGCGGGCGGCGTGTGGGAGTCGTACGGCCGCGGGGCCGGCGTGACGAGCCGCGTGGGGAAGCGCGGCCGCTGGCGTCACCCCCCTGACGGGAGCGGCGCTGCCCGTGCCCCCGCGCAGAGCGGCGCCCGGCCTGCCGCTGCAGGTGCCCGCCCGCAGCTGCGGGTGGAGCCGTGGGCCACAAGATGTCAAATCTGTGTTTCTACCAGTAAATACGGCTAGTGATTCTAGTAAGGCCGTAATCCCCTGCAGAAATATGCGGAGTCTGTTTCCCAGTAACGCTGTGCAGCCACAGAGCTGCTTATCCTGGTTCTCACCCAGCAAAAAGCAGATTTTAAAGCATACACGCTTTTACTCATCGTGCCTTTCAAAATACATACACGTTACCCAACTGGCTACGCCACCTGCAACTGCTGCCTTATATGCCATGATTTATTCCACCCCCAAGGACTGGGACAAAGATTTCCAAGACTTTACTGTCTAGCAAGCAGCTTTGCATTTTGGGTGATGGTTGGCAACTCTTCCTCAGGGTCGATTCACCTGCAGCGTAATGGTAAACCATCACTGCTTGTTACCACCTTAGCTCCGATGGTGTCACAGTATTAGATTACATTGCACTGATCATCCATGCAGTCCACAGATGATCTGTGCAGAGAACATAACATCTACACCTTCTGGACACAGAACAAAGCTGCTTTAGTCAGGAGAAACCTGAAAGTCAGGACCAGGGTACTACTTCTGTGTACCTGTGATAGAGAGGAGATACCAGTCCTCCTATCTGGCTCTGCTTAAATACAATGTTTGCCTAGCTCGTTAGTGGCAGCCAATTTCTGCCCATTAGGTCATGGAAGCCAACTGCTGTTATGCTGGCGTTAATTAAAGTGCTATAACAGATTCTTAAGTCCATTATCACATCATTTTTGCATAAATGCTGATTATGGCTTCCGAATTCCCCTCTCCAACATATTAAAATAAATGGATAAGAGTGGTAAAGGCACATAAGCAGTCATCCCTGATCTTATTTAGTTACAAATACTTAAATATTAATTATGCTTCCTACAGCTTGCGAACCTATGGCTTATGATCAGAAAAAAACACACAGATTTGGATGGGGATTCCTCCCTCTCCTACCTTACATGTTCTTCAGTCGTGTAGCTTGCGTAAGAGGAATGTAGAAAATCAGAATGCAGGAATTTACCAGCATATTGGCACTGGGCAGGAACAGTCTCACTTGTTCCATAACAGCAGTCACGTTGGACAGCTATTAACAGAGAATACTTTAAAGCAGCAAACAGTACAGCTACAAGTTTTCTGTGAAGTTCTATTCATGGAATAATTTTAAATGCATAACTCTGTCTACAGCAATAGCAGGGCATTAGCAGAAGACATAGAATAAACTCAAGTATGACTCAGTCAAAGACAAAAATAGTATCAGGCAGGCACTGGCAAGTAAAAAGCAAATAAGGGGAATATAAATAAAAATCCTTTTTTTGTTTTGTTTTGTTTTGTTTAAGCTGAAGAAAGAATCAGTTTACTTTAGTTAGCTCAGAAAATAATATTTTTAAACAGCTCTCTGTGTATTCTGGCACACGACAAAAATAAAATAGCTAAAAACATGAAAATTCTCTACTGTATAAGGAGGACACAGCACTGGATTAACTTGGTTAAGACTGGCAATAAGTGCCATTCCACTTGAGAAAAAAAAATGAGTGATAGTAACATGGCTAAACAAATACTTGGATCCTTTCCCAAAGTCCGCTAAATTCTCACATTGTGAATGTACTCAAAAGAATGAAAAGATAAACATGACCCAAACATAAAATGAAAACTACCTTATTTCACCCAAACATTTTTTCCATGCATTTCTATTTTTACTAGCAAAACATCTGCATATGGATGTTGAAGGTCATTCACTTATACTTTCACTGATTCTGGTAGAAATTACATAAGATTGCAATAACTTCCCCTATTTTGTTTTCAAATACATTGCTGTGTGCAAAAGTGAATAGTTTGAATCCTTTGTAAAGATATACATAAAAGATCACACTTAAACCACAACAGAATTCTAAACATTTATCATATGCTATGAAATTAATATATAGGTTCATTATTCTTTTTCATTTCACAGTTTTACAACATTCCAAGTGAAATCTTTGACAGGTACACAAAACTACTGGAAACAATGAAGTTTTTATTTAGCCAGAGAAAACCATAAATCTGTGGTGTTTTGAAAATGAGGTGATGACAAATTACATTACTGCCATTACGTAAAAGCTTGACAGGTCCCAGACACACTTTTCTGAAAATAACAGCAACAGCAACACTGCCTTGCAAAACAGAACTGGTTCCATACAAGACCAGGCCTCTGATTTTGCTAATTGTAGAGAATTTTGACACAAGTATACTCTTGCAAATCGGACAATCCATGCACTTACAAAAAAAGTAGCAAAAATATATCAATCTACACTCAGTGTGGGAAGGCAAGGACCTGAGATGTATCCAGCAATGTAAGCTTAAAAGAAAAAAAAAAAAATGTAGCTTCTATGTTTAAACAAATCATATTGTATTCATTTACTATTTTTGGAAAGGCAGAAAAAACAATGAATCCAGCAACACTTTCCAGAAGCTTATGCAAAGGTGAAAGTTTGCGAACAAAGAATGGCTCCCTTCCCCCAACTGCATGCTTACAGTCCATTATTTAAATATTTACTAATACATATGCAGCATATTGGGTGTTCCACAATCAGCCTGTATAACTAAAATAATCAGAAACAGTTTTTAAAGTTAATGGCTATTCCCTGTAGGAGCATGAAGAACAAAGAGATTGAGAAAGCTCTTCAAGATACTTTAATGGTAACAATATGTAAGCATCATTAGATCCTATCCTCTCCCTTTCTCAGTTTCCCTTGTAATTATCACCAGGTTACTCATTGCTTACTATTAAATCTTAACCTGCACTAGTTAAATCCACCTTGCCTGTTTCTATACCCCCTGTATAATGAATAAATCCAGTCAGTCTGAGATAATAAACATAGCTACCAGCTCTCCTTAACTGTGAAAAATAATCACTCCCTCATTTGAGAGCCAACATTTGTTTCTACATACACACTGGAGAATTTGGCTTTGGCTCTTTATCTCTAGATATGTCATTCCTCTCTAACAATTAGAATACTTGGGACTTTTCCAGCATAGCCTCTGTTCTTTTTCACCTTAGAGAAGATCTTTTGTGCTCTGCTATGTATGTATTTCAACAAACACAAAAGCATTTCAGTTCAACCTCACATCTGTGGTTCATTCAGCTATTCTTGCTTTTATAATACTACAAAAGAAATAACCCATCAATATTCTTTGCACAGACTAATTCAGAATGTATAGATTTGTACCCTACTGGGTACTTTCATCTTAGTCTTCTGGGATTGGTGGGGGCCAGGGGGAGGGTTGTTTTGAGGTGGTAAGGAAAGGCATTTCCAAAGTGATGCATCATGCTTCATAGGTTTGTGCCAATTCAGACACATTTTTTCATACACCTAAAGACAGCCAAATTTTATTCATACACACGGGGTATAAACTCAAAAAAGAGAGTGAATTGCTCAAATTCCAGTCAAAAACTTCCATTCTCACAGTTTAAAAATAAAAATAAAAAAATGAAAATGAAAGAATTTATGTACCTCATTTAATTTGTGCACTGAGGGCAATATTTTGCTATGTCTTCATATCCTGCCATGTAAGGTTGATCCTGAAAAATATCTAAGCATTTTTAGCTATATCAGTGCACCAGAGATTAACAATTTACGTTAGTACAAAACTGTCAGCAAAGCACTATGGAGCTGCAAACTGGGGGCAGTTTTTCAGTTGATTTCATTGTTGTGTTTCGTTTTGTTTTTAAACAGACCATTAATCTGGAATACCCTGTGGTAAATTCCTCCATAAACAGGCACGTTAAAGAACAACAAGAATTAAAATAAATTTTGGCCCAGCTGAAGGTCACCTTCTTTCTATTTATGAAAATATTTACATACTTCGACGCATCTCCATTTTCCTTCTCTCCCTGCACCAATTATTTCTGTTAACAAGCACATATAAACAAGTAAGTTCTTGAAAATTACCACTGTTCTTTGAGCAAGACAAAGGTAAAGAATAACCTTCAAAACCAATGAGATACCTACTTAATGGGTGAATGCTAACTGAAACCAGCTTGCAGCAGGTGACTTCTCTTGCCATGATGGATTTATAACACTGCAGATGCTTTTTCTCTTTCTCTCTCTGCAGATCAAAATTTCTTTTACAGGATTTTTTTTTCCTCAAGCTGAACAGTATATGACAAATCTGCTCCTATCTCCTCATAAGTATCGTTAA
The DNA here is from genome assembly GCF_011077185.1 of Oxyura jamaicensis. Taxonomy (NCBI): domain Eukaryota; kingdom Metazoa; phylum Chordata; class Aves; order Anseriformes; family Anatidae; genus Oxyura; species Oxyura jamaicensis. The sequence goes on from NC_048926.1 coordinate 43,734,955, forward strand.
AAAATTCATAATGCTTAATACAAGTTCCTACAGTGTAAAAATAGATTCTGTATTGCACACTCATACAAAATACATCAGTACCATCAAAATTAATATAAAATTATTCTGGAAAGACAAAAAAGAGCAGGCAGTCAACTGACTATACCCTAAATTGGTACAAGGTTAGCAAAGTTTTCTTGAACAAAGCAGCCTATTTAAATCAAGTATATGATGACGTGTTCTTACTATATTACAGGAACAAAGGTACTTCTTACTTAAAATTGAACTGAGTTCCTCATAATCTTTACATTTAAGCTACTCCCACTCCACCAAGAAGGAAACACATTACATGTTCTGGACACAGCCTCTGATAACTACAAGCAAGTTGCTTTCCACCCCACCCCTCTATTAGCACATCCAAACAGATGTGCTAAGAGAAAAAAGGCTATATTTCCATTAAGCACCAAGGTATTTTAAATACTATTAACTTTTCTAATACGCTTTCCCCCCAGAGAAGAAGTGTATGTGTGGAACCTAAAAATAAGTAAAAAGAGATTTTATTTTTTGTTTGTCTTTATGTGAGTATCACATATTATCAGAAGTTAGATCATCAGTCCTTCACTCTGCTCTATCAATGCTCTATCAATGCATACAAAGTTAAAGTGCTTTGATGTTCTTGAAACAAAACACCTCAGCTTACTGATTACTGCAGGGAACACATGTTCACTTTTTAAACTGCTATGATCATTTCACACAAACACAACCAACCTGCTCATCTTTGACTCCTGGTATTTTTGCCACGAGAAGTGCTTACAGCCAGATACGACGCATTCCCTGGTCTACTGAGAACTGGAATGAGATCGCCACAGTCACCTCACAAAAGCCAGGTCATAGTTCTTAGAGTTCACCCTGCACACAAACATAAACAGGTATTTGGTAATGGAAGCATTGGCAACAAGCTTCCAACACATGATCTTTTCAGAAATGAATCAAGTACTGCAGGTTTTTATTTAATTTCATCTCTATGAAACAATCTGTAACAATAATCTGAGTTATTTCTCCTGAAATTAAACACAGAATTTCCCTCTTTCGACAGAGCAGAGTGCTAGTTCTGGTGCCATTTTCTGTTAGAGAGGTAGATATAACCAGTTTGCATTCACAGATGTTTCTCCACCATCACGTTCATTAGCAACGACCTGCTGTTCACAATCATAACCTTAAGATCACTACAAGATAAGTGTTACATAGATTTGTGTATTTCTCCAGGAAGTAAGTATGGCTACAGCGCAGCCATGAAGCACCCCGACATTTCAGCAGCCGCTGAACTATCAACAGTTATTTCAGATAAGAAGTCGGCGCTGTCATGGGCTGTAACAGCTCACTCAGACGTCTCTGCCTGTGCCTGGCTGCAGGTGCAAGCGCTGTGCCCTGCCTCAACAGCAGGGCCAACGGGCAGACGGCTTTGGCAGTCAAATCCCGGCACTGCCTCCTAGCATCGGAGGGAGGAGCGATTTTGGTTAATCTTTTTGGTTAGCAAAGTGGATTAGCAGCTGGTGGTGCTTGCCACAAACACGGGGCTGTGCACTCCTTAAACTATTGCCCCCTTCCCTTCCCTTCCCACCCCAGGCCGCCACCGACCCCTCCCCGCCCATCAGCCCGTAGCGGCGGTGCGCGCATGCGCAGAAGAGGCTGCGCGGAGCAGCAACGGCGCGTGCGCAGGCAGGCCGAGTCCGGTCTCCGTGTCTGGCGGCGGGGGCCGAGGGGCGCTCGTTGTGCGCGGCGGGTGAGGGCCAGGGGCCCCGGGTGGCGCCCCACGCTCCGCGGGGGGCCCGGGGCGGGTGTCTGGGAGTGGGGGGCGGTATCAGGCGATGCGCGGCAGCGGCGGTCCCGTGCGGGCGTCCCCCGGGCCCAGCGCGGCCGTTGCGACGCCCGGCAGCGGGCCAGGCGCTGCCCCCAACGGCCGCCCCCAGCGGCTGCCCCGGCGCCCCCGGCCCCGCCGTCCCCTTGGTGCTGGCGCCGCGGGTGCCTCCTTCCGCCGCGGAGGCCTCCGGCGGTGAGGCCGAGCCGGCATGGAGCGGGCCGCCGGCGAGGCTGTAGAAGTGGTTTTCCGTCATAGCCTATAAGCTAGTGGTAGGGAAACTGCGGATAACAACGCGTCCTTTAAAAAAGAACCTTACGACTAATTTTTTCAATCTTTTATGTAGTAGTAGCTGTTTAAATGAAACCAGGTTAGTCTGTTTTCCCGTTCCCCCTGGTGTTGCGGGAAAAAAACGCTCCGTTGAAGCACTTTCTGTAATTCGTGCATAACGTGTAGTGTGTCTGATGTGGGTTTAAAGGTGCAGCACCATGGTGGTGAAAGCTTCAGTCGAAGATGACGATTCGGGATGGGAACTTGGTATGCCTGACAAGGTGGAAAAGAGTAATACAAGCTGGATAGATATAACTCAGGACTTTGAAGAAGCCTGTAGAGGTGAGTTTTAAACTTGAACCCTTGGAGAACTGAGAATAGTTCTTTGGTTTGGTAGTTTGACCTGCATTCAAGATCCATATGAGTGGACCACACAGTAGTTCCCTGTGTTTGATTTACTATAAGGCTAGAAGTATCAGGATAAACTTGGCTAGCTTTTTTCAGATCACATAAATATCTTCTCTAGTCATGTTTTTTCTGTTGTTGTCGTATGCATTTTTGTGTCTGATTTTTTTTTCTTGCAAAAAATTCTTCTTGTCACATGCTAAATGGAAAGCCCTCTCATCTGTGCAGAATCAACACTTTTTTTCTGTATATTTTTGAATCTCCAGGATCTGACGATTTTTTTTACTTAATTGGTCAGTGCTTCATTTTTCATCGTCAAAATAAGGATGACTTTCAGAGGAGACGCAATACATCCCACTCACAGAGAAACAAGTGGTTTCATTTAAATAGCACCTTTTTGGTTATTAGCTATTAGTTTACTATGACAGCAACTTTTTAAATTGATTTTATGATGACATTAAGGAAAAAGTGTAAAACTTCAGCTTACGACACACAGGATGTTAAACAACAATAGACTCAATTTCCTTTGAAATAATTCCCTTCTATTAGTGATCTATACTTTGTTTGCTCATCAAGTACATCTAAAGGCTTTTTTAAAAAGAATGTGAAAAAGCAAGCATTTCAATAAACCATATTCTCTGGAAAAATCTTCATAAAGGAGCACGGAAAACCAATGTCCCATATTTCAGGCTATTCAAGTGCTACTACTGGGTAATTTTAAACCCCTTCAAGTGCTAGAATAGCAGATAAGGGTTAGGAAATAGGAACAACGGTAGCCTTTCACTTTTAAAAATGCTTTCTAAGTAAAAGCAAATAAAGGTAGGGTGGAAATGCCTGGTCTGCTTCCCACACCTTTCTCTTTTGCCGTAATGCCATTTTTAAGAAATACAAGGATCCTGGACAAGTTCTGTTGGAAGGATGATTTTAATAATTTATCACATTCTGTTCCTTTGTAGAACTGAAGTTAGGAGAACTGCTTCATGACAAGCTGTAAGTATGCCTTTGGATAGTTTTGTTTTTTTTTTTAAATAGAACTAGTGCAAATGTATTAATATTTACCTATGAGGAAGTCATGCAGTATGAACTAAGTTTCTTTCAATTTTGATTTAACTAAAATAGTTGAAATATTCAGAATACCCATTAATCCTCATTAGTATGTATATGATGCATCTATATGCAGGCTGAACATTTCTCATACTGCCAGTATAGCATGACTTTTTCTGTTAATAGATTTAATGTGAACATTAGAGGTTTATGGAACTTGTTATCATCAGAGACATTGAAAGAGGTGACCTATTGTATATGGACGTGCTTTTACACAAAAAGATCAGAAAGGTTTAAAGTTACCTCAGCTGTCACTAGCAAGTTTTAGATAGACGTGCTTTAGAGTAATTCTAAAATGTCACGCCAAAGTGGAAACTGAGAACTCTACAAACTAAGAAAAAAGAAACTTCAACAAAAAATGTGCTAAGATCTTAATGTTTTTTAAAGAATCAATTGAGATTAAAACATTTTAAAGAAAATGTAAATTATTTAACTGGGTAAGTCTGTGCATTTGCGGAAGGGGAGAACTGCCCACTTAAGACTAATATCTCAGAAGACAGAAACCCACTATTTAATTGCTTAAAATTATATTCAAGGATGTCACAAAGTTAACTCATTTGAATCAAAACACATTTTCATGGTAGAATTTTGTACATAAGTGCCTCTCAGAATTAGGACATCCACCATGCAGGAATATCTTTTTTATTCAAGAAAGGCTTCTTCAGCAAATCCACTGAGTATCAGTGTACAAAAGGTGAGGCACTACATCCTGTCTTTGTAGGCCAGTCTTTCATTGAGTGTATCCTAAGCAAGCGTTTTTGAACTTCCTGACTACAAGAGACACATTTGTTACATGCTGGAGTTCTTCTGTTTGATTGGTTTCTGGTATCAGTTTTCTTATAATGCCCATTTGAAACAAAACTAGTATATTCAAAGTATATTATTGTTTATATCATGTGTAATGCCATTAGTTCGTGGGGGATATATATATTCAAGCTTGAGAACTGGGCCCACATGAACCTAATGAGGTTCCACAAGTCCAAGTGCAATGTGCTGCACCTGGGTTGGGGCAATCATGACATGAGCACAGAATGAGAGAAGAACTCATTGAGATCAGCCCTGCGGAGAAGGACTTCAGGGTTCTGGTGGACAGGAAGTTCAACATGAGCCAGCAGTGTGAGCTTGCAACCCAGAAGGCCAACTGCATCCTGGGCTGCATCAAAGGATGCGTGGCCAACAGGTTGAAGGAGCTGATTGTCTCCCTCTGTTCTCGCTTGTGAGGTGTCACTTGGAGTGCTGTGTCCAAGTCTGGGGCCCCCAGCACAAGAAGGACGTTGACCTGTTTGAGCAGGTCCAGAGGAGGGCTACAAAAATAATCAGAGGGCTGGGGCACCTCTCCTGTGAAGAAGGGCTGAGAGAGCAGGGGATGTTCAGCCTGGAGAATAGAAGGCTATGGGGAGACCTCATTGTAGCCTTTCAGTGCTTAAAGGGGGTTTATAAAAAAGATGGAGAGCAACTTTTTACATGGGTAATCTAGGAGGAAGGGTACTAAACTAGAAGAGGGTAGTTTTAGATCAGATAGTAGGAAGAAGTTCTTTACAATGAGGACGGTGAGGCGCTGGAACGGAGAAGCTGTGAGTGCCCCATCTTTGGAAGTGTTCAAGGCCAAGTTGGATGGGGCTTTGAGCAATCAAATCTAGTGGAAGGTGTCCCTGCCCATGACAGAGGGATTGGAATTAGATGATCTTTAAGGTCCCTTCCAACCCAAACCATTCTGTGATATGTCTTATTTAGGGTTTTGGATTTAACATGATAAATGTGTTTCACTTAACATCATTTTATCATTTTATGTAAATTTTTAAAAGGTGGTATGTCTGTATGGGGTGTAAAGAAACGTGTGTGTGGATTTAGTACTGTGATATTTGGCTAAGTAGTGATCTTTGGTTTAAAATAAAGTCTGTTTTCTGCTAAGCATCTCTTTTCTTACATACTTCTTGAGCAATCCTGAAAATGCTGAAAACCATACTCTCTCAAGATTGATAATAGAATCAAATATCCTGAGTTGGAAGGGACTCACAAACATCATTGAGTCCAACTCCTGGCTCCACATAGGACTACCCAAAAATCAGACCCTGTGTCTGAGAGTGGTGTCCAAACGCTTCTTGAACTCTGACAGGCTTGGGGCTGTTACCACTGCACTTGGGAGCCTGTTTCAGTGCCCAACCACCCTCTCAGTGAAAATTAATTTACTGCCAATTAAAATGTATTCACTTGTTCAGGTAGTGTGAAATAAAAAGTTATATATTAAACCAACAGCTTTCCTCACCTCGTTACCAGGCTCAACTTCACTCCTTCATTCCCAACTCCTCTACCTCCCCTTCCCTACCCTGAAGTGGTACAGAGGGATGAAGAATGGGTGCTGCAGTCAGTCCGTTCCAGTTCCTCTCCACTGCTCCTTCTTCACACTTTTCCCCTGATACAGTGCAAATCCCTCCCATGGCTGCAGTTCCTTTCATAGCTTATTGTCATCAGTCAGAACGCCATGTGCTTAACATTGTCATTGTATGTTCTTTTACACTGGTTTGTGAAGATCCTTTTGTGTAAGGTAATTACGTTTGGATTGCTTTTGTCTCCTTAGGTTTGGTCTTTTTGAAGCCATGTCTGCCATTGAAATGATGGATCCCAAGATGGATGCTGGTATGATTGGAAACCAAGTTAACAGAAAGGTTCTTAACTTTGAGCAAGCTATTAAGGTTTGTGGGAATTTTCTGTTTATGCCTTTTCACTGGTTGTAAAAGTATGGTATGGCTTAATCAAATTGCAGTTAAGCATAATTCAACTTCATGTATGTTTTCGCTCTTCACGTAAATTGATTTTTCTCTTTATTTTGGATAAGCAGCTCGTGGTGCTTGCCTTTTTGCTATTTACATAACCACAATGATAGTAACTCTTTAAGTGAAAAGTACTGTAAAACTGTTAAGTATTAATACCTCAAATAAATATATTTCAGAAACAGTTTGGCAAGTCATCGCATGCTTACCTAAAACACGTCTTTTATATGAAGATATATTGGTTAGTCCATCTTCCAAATGAAAGGAAACCAGCTTCTCTGCAAAAGCTGTAATAATGCTTTGGTGACTATCAGTTCATTAGCACTGAAAATAAGCTGGGAAATTTAACAACATTCACAGTGGTAATTAACTTCTGGATGGTCAAAACTAATTGAAGCTAGGCTGAAAGACTGTCCATTACTTTGGAAAAAGTAATGGACTCAGAGAGGAAAACAAAATCTGCCATAATACTTTGAACAGACTGAAAGAGAAGCCCCAGTAAAATAACAGCCATCTAATTCTTGATTCAGATGTGCGCACACTGAACAAATAAAATCAAACAAATAGGGTTGCTGCTTCTGTTCATGACCCTCAAAGCAGTAAAAATACATACAAGTATCTGCAGTGTAAAAAGCAGCCTTCATAGGTCATACGTATTATTCCTTGTTCAATTGTTACTATGGCTACACATAGTATTCTGTGATTTTGAGTGTTGCCAGTTACTTGGTTTTAAACTTTTATTGGTGACTCATAAATCAGAATTTTTACTTAATATTGTTCTTTGAAAAGCTTTGTTGGTCCGTGTTAAACATGGTGATAGAAAGTAAACTTTTCCAGAATTTTTGAGGCATTATAAAGCTGATAAATAAAGCTTATCATATGCCAGTGTTCTGAAATCTTAACCAAATTGTAATTTCTTCTTTGGCTGTACCAATAATAAGTTGCATTTTGTCTGTGGTCTTCCACATTCTTAAAGTTTGTTTCTTTCTTTGTTTTCCAAGGATGGCACCATTAAAATAAAGGATCTCACTTCGCCTGAGCTGATAGGAATAATGGATACATGCTTTTGTTGTTTGGTGAGGATTTCTGTGCTCTTAGCGTTAAATATTCTTTTGTTCAAAAAGTAATCCTCTAATCCAGATTTAAAAAAGAAAAAAAAGTAGAATTTGAGAAAAATTATCCACTAAGCAGAAAATACGTATTTCGTGTTTTGATTTCCATTGATACATTTGCACTGGTTAGTATAACAGGCCATAACTTTGATTTTTTTGTTGTTGTTGTTTGCTTGTTTTTTTAATTCTAAGAAATCATTATGGAAGATAACTGGTAACATTTTGAATAATGTAAAAAGGTTATATAATTATAGTTTTTTCATGTGTGTATCTACCTGCTGTATATCAGGGTTTGTTCTGTGTGGCAAGCAATACACAGTAATGTATATAGCAACCTGTTGCTCGTCTTTGTACAGTCAGCATTGACTTTGAGCTTTCATTGGCATTTTGAGGAATGGAGGAAAAAATACGTCATTCCATTTAGAAAGGAATTGTGTGAACTATCACACATTTCTACATAATTTCACATATGATAATTGTGACTATTCTTCCTATATATATGTTTTCATTTGCTCAGTAGATGATACAAAGTATTTTAGATACTCTTTAAAATTATGTCAATAAAACTACGTAATTTTTTTAAACAATAGTTCAGATTTGTTTAGTTTATTCCCAATAAGCCACAGAAAGGTCAATGTATATTTGATATGGTGTAACCTTATTCCTTTTTTCCTACCCCCATGAAAGACGTGTTTTTTTAAGGAACTGTGGTCATGATAGAAATCTGATCTTACTGTATTTCGTGATAGAAATCGTATTTTAAATTACTGAAGCTTTTTCCCTTTAGTTTAAAGCATGGAAGTAGAGAAAATGGATTGTGAAAAAAAGCTATGAGTTGTAGAGAACATTTAGAATATTGCTGAATTGTTTCATAGCTACTTTAATTTTTTGTTCTGTATTTGAATAGAGGAAACTTTTAAGTCTGATGGTCTCTTAACTTTATGTCATGTGTAAGCGACAGAGAGCAGAGTGAACTCTGTAGAAGAGGTTTACCCCACACCAGAATTTGATAGTGCTTATGGTTAATTAACTTAATGCCTTTCACAGCCAGCAGATGGACAGGTTAAGAGTCCTTCTCCAACCCTTTTTGCTAGATGGAACGTTAAGATGATATGGATTTCTTAGTCGCTGAAGCACAGTGAGATGTAAAAAGAATAGGGATATAAAAATGAGGACTTGGCTGTCATGAATAAAACATTTAATTTTCTTTTCCCTAGATAACATGGTTAGAGGGACATTCTTTGGCACAGACAGTATTCACTTGCCTTTACATTCATAATCCGGACTTCATAGAAGATCCTGCTATGAAGGCTTTTGCTCTGGGGATCCTGAAAATCTGTGATATTGCCAGAGAAAAAGTTAACAAAGCAGCTGTTTTTGAGGAGGTACGTTTCAGTATATCCTATGGGTAAGTGTGCTACACTGTATGTACACTCCTTAACACAAACAAAAGAGCGTTTTAGAGAAATTTAGTTTTTTTTTGATTGGTGGGTACCATAGGAGCGGCACTTCATCCTCCTGAAGGTGTTAGACCTGATCTTTTTAAAATGCATTTTTCTTCAATGGAGATGTTTCCTATATTTTGCTTGAATATTGAGGCACATAAATATTTTACTCAGGAAATAATGCAAATTGTGTGGCTAACCATTTGAAATCACATTTACTTGTGGTTTTCATTCTGTTTAGTTTTTGATTTTTCTACTTTAGATAATCCTGTCTGTCTGTCTGTCTGAAATGTATATATATCAGTGGAATGAGAACCTGGTTTTCTGTGCCCTTTTACTGGAAAAAACCTTTCTGTTTTTTGAACTTGGACAAGTACTTCTTATCGAATAGATCTACAATTGGTTGAATAGTAGTGTGTCCATCATTCCTGAACTGTTTTGATAGGACGACAATTGATCAGAGTAACGAAGGCGTACTGGTATTAAGGATGTCTGCACAAAGTGGTGTTCCCAAGCTGAACTTGAGCAAGAAAAGCACCCTAACCAAGGGTGTATTCCATTTCTTAGATTAAAACCAAACTTCAATTTTATACTTAGTAACAGTTTTTAAGTTTTTTGTTCTTGTTTTTATTTATGTTTCACTACTTCGTGCTTCTGTATTTTTTTAGGAAGATTTTCAGTCAATGACTTACGGATTTAAAATGGCCAACAGTGTGACAGATCTTAGAGTTACAGGTACAGCTTCTGCTTTCTGTGTATCTCTCCATTAGTCTGTTCCTTTTGAGCAAGTTGGTTACTTTCAGCTGAATCTAATGAATCAGCAGGAATCTCAGATGTTATTTTTTTTCTATTTTTTTTTTGTAAAAGCTGGTGGCTTGGTAAAAAGAGAGGCCAACCATATTTTTTTTCTTAAATAAAAGTTTCAACTATTTATTTGCTAAATGCCTGAAAAACAGGAGAAGTGCTTTAATATATGCCAGCCAGGCAGCTAAGCATGGGATCATCCAGAACTGAGATAGATACAAATCACACCAACGTGTTCTTGAATTCCGCTTCTCTACTTTGCTATTTATTGTGATCTACGTGGAGTGCTTTTGAGGAAAAAGTAGTTCTAAAGCTATAATAACATACATTAATGTGGATATTTATGTATACACTAATCGTCTTTTCTATGCAGTATTATTCATAGAGACTTGAACTTCTCATTAGTTTAATATTAGAAGATTTGTAGAACACTTTAACTTTGGATATACTCTGATTTATGTGTTGTTGCAAGACATTCCTGTCATCCCGTGTGATTTCTTTTTTCCTAGTATTTGGCTAATATGTGTTTAAAGCACTTCAAAACTCGCCTTGCCCATACAATTTTCTTGCTTTAAGTGGTGTAGGAGTTACCTAGGAATGCTTCTCAGCTGTTCGCTGTATTGTGACTTTTCCAGGTATGCTAAAAGATGTAGAAGATGACATGCAAAGACGAGTGAAGGTACTTCTGTTATATTTGCCTTGCTGATTATACTTAAGGGGTGCTTAATGTAGGTTTGGGAGAGGGAGAAGTCTGTCTATAAATGCTGATTGTGGGTGTTGATTTTCTTCTGGCTCTTACGTAGGTATGCTGTGTGACATTGAAGAATTCAATCTTCCTTTGTCAAAGACTACTATATAAAATATTCTTAAAATTTCCATAAAAAGTGGAAATTGACTATTTGCAAAGTAGACTGAGATCAGTATAATTACTGTAAGAGTGTCTCGGATGACTTAAGAACGTAGTTTATATATTGCAAAATTTTGAACATGAGAATTGTTTTTTAGAGCTACTTAACAGATGGATGTTCTAGAGAGTATAAAGGTGTTTTTTTCAGCAGCTTCCCTTTGCAATTTTCAATAAAATATTTCAAATTCCTTTACTTTTTAGAGCACTCGAAGTCGACAAGGAGAAGAGAGAGATCCTGAAGTTGAACTTGAAGTAATGATTTAGTTACTTTTTTCTTCCTGATTTCACAAATTAATATGTTGTTAACTTCAATCAGTAGTTCAACTTGTGAGAAGTGTGTGTCACCAGTGTTGCTGCTGCTCACATATCTGAGCCTCTCTAAACGTGGCCCTGAGCATAGCCCATCCTAGTAGGTTGGATTTTAAGCTCTGAAAAGCTTCTGGATTGATACTGCTGGGAGAATAGTGATGCTGCAATGCTGCCATTTATTTATCCATTTCTCAAGAAAAGATAATTAGCAAAGTAGATAATCAGTTCTCTACTTTCTTCCCTCAGTTCCTTCCAACAGCATTTTCTGCTGCTGGCAGCTTCCCTGTCAAGGGAAAAACTAGGAAGAGAAGATGGAAGCAGTGTAGCTCCTTCCAAAAAGAGTGATGATTAATGTATTTGATGTAGTTCATATAGAAGGGTATGTTTTTTCTTTCCCAATAACCTAATTTGTTCAGAAATAACCTGTAAAGTGGATTTTCAGGGGGAAAAAAAAGAAAAAGTCAGTTTCTTTTAATAGCTTGTGACTGTTCACCTAAGCTGAAATTTGAATGGTGTTTGTATAGGCGTTAGATATATAGCCAGTGGTTAGATATATAGCCAGTGGTTGTACTTTACTGAAAGTGTCTTTGTTTTTTTTGTTAGTGCTTTTCTGGCAGCAGCACAGATTTCTTATATAAATACTGTAACTCTTTTCAGGAAAGTAGATAACCTGTTTTTAAGACTTGGGAGCATAATGTTATAGGTTTATGAAAGGTATTTTAATAAGTTTCAGGATTTAATTGTAATTGAGTGTATTGCTTAGTAATTTGAAGCATTTTTTTTTAATTACAGCATCAACAATGTTTAGCTGTGTTCAGCAGAGTAAAGTTTACCCGGGTACTACTGACTGTTCTAATAGCATTTACCAAGAAAGAGGTACATTTATTTGTTTTGTTATGTGTTTTCTGCTTTAGGGAAAGAATTATAATGAAAAATTATTCTGTAAATTCTGTAAACATGAGTTGATGTTGCTGCACGTGCAGGGTTGTGGAAGGCCTTAAAGTAGCTATTGTCAGTTTCTGTTCAGTTTTTACAGAAACACATGAATGGGCAGTAACTGACTTTAGTATGACCTCGTACAGTGAGACACTTCTAGAACACATAAAGAAAACATTTACAGGTTTGGGATCCCTTTTTTCACACTCCCAAGAAAAACTTTTATTTCTCAAGTCCTGTCTCTTTAGCAGTTACCTGACATTGGGCTGTATTGTGCCCATCTCTAGAGAATCATTGGCTTTTCCATCCATGTGGGTATTGAATTTATATCTAGCTGCCTACAGGACAGTTTAAAAGACCTTTATTAAATTGTCAGGTCCAAATGTGATTAATAGACATCAATGTTCAAGAAAAAGGGATTGAGTAGTTGAGAAGAATTACATTCTAACCATTTGTAGAATAGAAATAAAACTGTGTTGTGGAAGCAAATCTGCAAGCAAATTCCCTGAATTAATTGCAGTGAGTTACCGATATGTGCAAAACCAGTCCATCTTCAAGTCTGATTACTGTATAAGTTAGTAGCTTCACAGTGTACTTTGAATTGATTTAAGTCTGTGTAGCAGCTTATTCTTGTACTAGAACTGTGGATATAATAGGTGAATATTATGCGGAGTTAGGGATCTTGTTCAGCTTCTGTTAGCTCTTCTGGAGATCTTAAACTCTTTTTACATTCGCTGAAAGTGCTGTTAACTGTTCTCTGCCTTTCAGACAAGTGCAGTTGCAGAAGCTCAGAAACTGATGACTCAGGCAGCTGACTTGCTTTCTGCCATCCACAATTCATTACATCATGGTATCCAGGCACAGAATGATACCACTAAAGGAGGTAAGTATCAAATTTTATAATTTTATTAATTTCTTAAATATGTTGCCTTAATACACTCCAATATTTAAGTGTATTTTTAAAAAATCACTGCTTATCTTGGACTAATACTTGTTATACAAGCTGTTACAGGTCTGCATTTTTATCTCCATTTTATTTCTGTAAAAGTTGTTTCTTTTGAAAGTAATATTATCACTTCAAAGCCAGAGACCATGTGAGCTTTTGATAAAGTGTATTGTACTCCAAATTAGTGCATATGCTATTTCAAGATAAGAAATACCACCTCACTTTCTATACAGATAATTGCTAAGGTGTTGAGTTTTTTATTTTTCTTTGTTTTGTTTTTAAATAATAATCATTATCTCAGCTAGGGAGTTTGTGTCACCAGAAATTAACCATCAATTAAAAAGTTCATTTTGGTTAGCGTAAACATTTATATTACACTTTCAAAGTGAGTTCTGAAAACACAGTTTATGTGCAGCTTTTCTCTTTCTCTCTCTCTCTCTCCGCCTTTCTTAGATCATCCTATTATGATGGGCTTTGAACCCCTTGTTAATCAGAGATTGCTGCCTCCAACTTTTCCTCGATACGCAAAAATAATTAAAAGGGAAGAAATGGTCAATTATTTTTCCAAACTAATAGACCGAATAAAAACTGTATGTGAAGTGGTCAACTTAACTAATTTGCACTGTATCCTGGTAAGCATTAATATTTTGTATTTATAGCCAAACATAAGACCTTACAATCTGACTTTTGAAAAAAATCATTCCCTATATACAGTGCCGTTGCTCACTGCAGGAAAAAACTGTGCTGTATCAATAAATCTTTTGGTAGTTTCTATTTATTGCTGTGTACCAATTCAGTACGTACTCTCTTCCATGATGCTTCGTTGTTGTCTTTTGTTTTTGTTTTTTTATTTCAAAGACCTTTCCACTCAAACTTCCCATTTTCCCACTACCTGTTAAATAAGAATGCATGGCAGAGACAGAACATAAGCACATTAATTTATACCTGGTTCTTATTTCTTATTTCTTATTTCTGTAGAGCTGTATCTACAATAGCAGAACAACATTCCTTGCTGTATTCCTTATTCTGCATATGTGCCTGTAACACGAGAGAGCACTTCATACATTTGCATTTAAGCATGTTATTCCTTGGATAGACATATAAAGCTAAGCATCTGCTTATATTCTTCCCTGAACAGAGATGCTGCTCTCAGTTACTGCCTGCATCTATTGTAAGAGATTTAAATGCTTCAGATGTGTTCTAACACAGTTTGCTGACTGAAAAGAGCCATAGTTATGTCAGGTGTAGTTCAAAGACCAAGCAAAAGTCTTTTGTCTTCCTATTTTCTGTTACATTAATTAAAACAGTATTTGCATGAAATACCTGCTACCAATTAAACTTTGCAGTTTTGTTACATACGTGGTTCAATGTTGCTGAGACCTGAGCTGTTTCACAGTATCTCTGTAATATTGACCATTTAATTGTTGCATCTGAAAAAGAGAAGTCAAAACCTTTTGTTCTGTTCAATAATGGATAATTACAGAATAAATAAATTTTAGCTTATATGTTCTGATTTGATCAAATTATTCATGCTTACTTTCTTACAATTTGTATAAGCTATGTTATGTGCATGTATGTGTTTGTGTGCTTATATATATATAGGTGTATTTACACAATTTGTATGTGTAATGTGTACATAAAATGCAACTCTATATATATAGGGTACATATCTACATATATATATACATATAAGTGTATATATATAGAGAGAGAGTATATAATACATATATAATATATATATAAAGTTGGATATAAAACTAACTGGCTTGTATTTTTTTTTCCTAAATATAAATTAGGATTTCTTCTGTGAATTTAGTGAGCAATCACCATGTGTTCTTTCAAGATCTCTGTTACAGGCAAGTCCTAATCTATGTCATTGAGGAAAGTACTTAAGATTTCATGACAAATACAGATTCATATTCTTATTTTAAATATTTAAATTATTTACATATCACTCCATAATATACAAGTTATAAATGTTTTCTCGAGGTACTTAAGTATCAGATAAATGGAGTTTATGTTCTGATGTCATTTTTTAAAACATTAAAATAATGCTCAGAACATGTTAGTACATGCTAATTAGAACACACTGTTGAACTTCTTTTGTCTTCCTTAGAACTGTACCGGCATTTTTATACTGTTCTGTACAGACTGCATTAGTCTGGGGCTGGTGTTTGTATTCAGTCTCCCTGTTGTGGCTGAATTTCATATATAGCTTTCCTATATTGCTCCAACAGTAACTGATGGTTAGGACACAACAGGCTTCTATTTGTTTTTTCTCACTGTTTCACTTGCCTTGAAAGTCTATTATATATTCCTTAACTCAGAGTAAATTAAACTTCCTTATAGGAGATTTTGATTCAAATAGGGTGTCCCTGAACATCAGATCCCCTTTGATCCTGATTAAGCCATGAATACATCTGATAGAAAATAACTATTGGCAAGTAAAATGTTTTCATAGCGTGTGTGTGTGTGTTCTGACTTTCTACTACACGTCTTTGTGCAATCCCTGTGGGTGCCTGGCAGCAGAGCTTTTTCTTCAGCTGCTGGTAAACCATGTAAGAAAGGCACAGTGCACACTCATGGAGGAAAGTGGAATGAGCAGCAAACATAACCAATGAAAGCAGTAGTGTCTATAGGATAGAGAAAAATCTTCATTAGGCCTATTTCTTTTCAGATCTGCCTTTTCTGCCTCCGGGGAAAATGCATAGCCTATTTTCTGTTAATCTTCAGAAAAAAAAAACGTGTCCAATCAATTGTCTTTGAAGTCCAAGAAAAAATCAGTTTTCTTATGCAACTTAAAGAGCTATATTTGTATTATGGGAATACCACATAAATGACCGATCTCATTATGCCTTTATTTCTGAGACCATCACCTTGTACCTAGCCAAATTATTTTAATTTTTAAAGCAATCTTGCAAGTTTTTGATACAATTTAGGTACTATAACAGCTTCCTATTAGTAATTTCTGAAGCATTACTTTTGACTTAAACAATGTTTCTAAAAAAACACATTTTTACTTTCAGACAACATTTCTGGTAGATAACAAGAAGGTGTTTGGTACTCATCTCATGCAAGACATGGTAAAAGATGCTTTAAGGTCTTTTGTCAGTCCTCCAGTACTTTCTCCAAAGTAAGTGGATCTTGAATTGACTTGCATGTGTTTACATATATGATGAAAAATATTTCATATGAAGAACATGCACACTTTGTACTTCCTTGTGCTTATTCATGAAGAAGTTTGTTTCTGTTGCTGCCTTTATGTTTCTTCTGGAATTTTGTGCTATGTAGACTTGTAACATTTATATTGATATGTGTGTATATTGGTATTTCCCTTCTAGGTGTTGTCTTTATAATAATCACCAGGCTAAGGACTACATTGATTCATTTGTGACACATTGTGTCCGGGTATGTATTCATTCCAGTTACGGTTAATAAATGCATATAAGAGTACTTCCTACCAAGATTTCCTACTGTTGAAGGTGAAACCATTTCTTATAGATTCCAGATGTGAAGGCAAAATTGCAAAACTTTGCCATCTTGAAAACAAATACACTTTTGGAAAGCTGGTATAATAACTATGGCTGTTTTTTGCCTGTATTGTTCTTCCAGATTTTTCACTAACATTGTGACTAACACTTTACATTATTAGAAATCCACTACCACAAAAAAATGCATAGCACTAGAGCAAAAAATATTTTTACCTTCTATTTGAAAATTAAAAAAAAATTTGAAAAGGTTCTTTATTTATTGCTACAATGCAGCAGAATGAAAAGATCAGAAAATAGATTTAAATAATTTCTTTCTTCCCATGAGCAGCCTGTTCTGATCAGACTCCTCAGGGATGCTCATTCAATCTCATATTGACTTGTGTATGGAGAAGTAGACACTTGCATTGCTCCACAGAGCTTGCATTCCCCAGGGAACCTAAAGGAACCCACCTCCTAATACAGATGTATAAAACATGCCCAAGCAGACATCACAGTACTCCACCTCAAAGCAGTCTCAAAGTTGTGTTGAAAAATTAAAACCACACTTTGTTTCTTTCAGCCATTCTGTAGTCTGATTCAAATCCATGGACACAATAGAGCTCGTCAGAGAGATAAACTGGGTCACATTCTCGAGGAATTTGCCACCCTCCAGGACGAGGTAATATCCCAGACAGCAGGCCAGCAAACCTATTGTTCTAGGTATATTTGTGCCCTAGTGGAGCATATAGTAGTAGATTCTATGTAAAAGAAGCGGCTCATACTGTTTGTTACATCTGTTGAACAAAAAGATACTGCTCTTTTTTTATTTCAGATTAATTTTATCCTATAAGTAGTCTCTGGGGAAATTTGCTCTTGCATCTGCAATCCAGTGGCAACTCCACTGCTTGTGCTCTTCTGTCCTTTTTGAAACTGTTGGTATGCAAGATGTAAGCAGGGAGAGATGGGCGAAACAGATCTGGTTCCTGGAATGCATTGAGGACTGCTTCTTGCTACAGATCCTCAATATGCCAACTAGGAACACTGAATTGCTAAATTTACTGCTTTTAACTGAGAAGACTTAGTTAAGTTAAGGTGGCCTTAAATACAGCAATCATGACATTGTGGGGTTTAGGGTCTGGCTGAGCGCACTGAAGATCAGTAATAGGACAAATGCCTAGATTTTAGAAGAGCCAACTCTAGTATGCTTAGCACCCATCTGTGAGGGATTTCTTGGGAAGCGTTCATGGAGGGCAAAGAAGCTTGTAAGTGCTGGGAGTTAATTCAAGAACAAACTCCTGGAATTGCAAGAATGGTCCACTCACTACAAAGGGAAAGGAATGAGGCAGAACAAGAGATCACCCTGGCTAAATAATGAGCTTTTGTCTGTGCTTAAAGGCAAAAAAGAAGCGTACTATGTATGGAATTGTGGCCAGCTACATGTTGAGGACTACAAAAACCTTGCTAGGGCATGCAGAGATACAGTCAGGAAGGCTAAGGCTCAGCTAGAACTGGCATTGGCCAAAGGTGTCAAAAACAGCAAGAAAGGCTTCTTAAAGTACATAAACAGTAAATAGAAGCACACAGGGAAGATATAGGCCCATTGTTGAACAGGACTGAGAGGCTGGTGACTAAGAATCTTGACAAGGTAGAGGTTCTCAGTACCTTCATTACGTTCATCTTACCAGCATATCTGGAGCCCAAACCCATACGATCAAGTAGTTATGGCAGTACATGTGTTACCGCACCAGCAAAGGAGGAAGACAAGTGGCAAAAGGTACAAGCTGCACTGCAAGAAGTTCTATCCTGATAAAAGAAAACATTTTTTTTACAATGAGATCAACCAGTTACTGGAACAACCTCCCTAGGGATATGATGGAATCTTTATCATTGGAGGTTTTCAAGATGAGATTGGATAGGGAGCTGGGTAATCTCGTAGTCCCCTGTTCCATGAAAGGTTGGACATGATGGTCTTTGGAGGTCCATTCCAACTTGGGCTATTTTGTGATTCTGGGAGACATCTTTACAAGACACTTCTGAAAATTCAGCTTTGTAGCTCTATAGGATGTAAATTGCTAAATTTTTCTAAGTTTTAAAAAGTATATTTGAAGGAAATAATAACTCTTAAAAATACGTGCTTCAACTTGTTTTGAACATTTCTCCAGAATTAACAGGGGGGGGGGAAAAAAAAAAGAAAAGGTATACTTCCTCCTGATGGGAATGTTTTATTTGGCAGTCAGAGGTAATGAAATAAGCAAATGTTTCCCAGGATCTTCACAGTAAGGAGGACAGTCCAGAAAATTGGAGGGGAAGGGAGATTTTGTGTGCTCCAGCTTCTGTGAAAATGGTTTGCTTGAGAGTTTGCTGCAGTACTGCAGCTCAGAAACACTGGTTTTTTCACTTTGTAATAGGTCATACAGGGTGATTTGTTCAGGACTACTGGTAATATTCCTACTGTGGGATATTTCATATCTTTTGTACAATTTTTAAGATTGAATAGGTCTTACTAATGTTTTAGTTTCAGTGTTAGGCCACAGTGCATTTCTTGCATACTAAGCTTAGAAATAACTTTTTCATTGCAGCTACATTAAAAAGAAAAGAAAAAAAAAAAAGATAATTGCCAATATAGCAAAACAGATACTTGGTTGTTGTGTTTTCTGAGGTCCAGTGTTCACATGACTGTTAAAAACTTTAAAATCTTAAATTTTAATAGGAGTAATGTTATTAGTGGTTAATCAACTTATTTCCTTGTATGATGACTGTATTGAGCATTTTTTTGTCTGAGCTGAATTTGCGTATAGGCACGTGAATAACATTTCTGATTTCTGACGGTTCTAGACCACAGAGGTGACAGTATCTGGAAAAACATTTCTGTTTTTATCTGGAGCATAGCTTTGCTGACCCAGTTTGTATTCAGATTTTGTAAAGATTTTATTCTGGCAGAACTCAAATGTTCTTCCAGTCATATGTTCTTCCTTCCCTGTCTGTTATTGAGTAGTTTGTTTTGCTTTCTTTTTCGGTAGGCAGAAAAAGTAGATGCAGCACTTCATAGTATGTTACTGAAGCAGGAACCACAAAGGCAACATTTGGCATGCTTGGGCACCTGGGTCCTATATCATAACCTTCGTATTATGATACAATATCTTCTGAGTGGCTTTGAGTTGGAACTTTACAGTATGCATGAATATTACTACATATATTGGTAAGAGGATGCCTTATTGACAGTTCTTGGGGGAGGGCTGCTCCCACTGAGTTTTAGCTGCAAATATTTAAAATAGGGACTTCAATTATTACTTTTAATCTCAGACTTGGTCAACACAGTTTAATTACTTATTCATAAAATTACAAGTGGAGAAGAAAAATCTATTGCTGTCCTTTCTAGACTTAATAACTAGTATACTTAACATTTTCTTGAAATAGTAATTGGTTCTCAATTTAGCTTTTGAAAACAGTATCTTCGAATGAAAATGGATGGAAAATACACTGTTCTTGGCAGAAGAGAATGCAGAAGGAAAACATTTTCCTTTATTCTTTTCTGTCTTTTGTCCTACCAAGATCAATAATCTCACTGATACCTTTAGCATTTTTAAAAGGAACTTCAGAGTTTTTAAGTTGTGACTATGTAAACAAAAACATATTCTTTGAGCATATTTGATGAGGTACCTGCATTTAGTCAGTGATCACACTATATGGAGTCAAAATACTTTTTTTTCTTTACCTCACTATCATTAATCTTCAGCCACATTAAATTATTTTTCATAGTAGGTGTCTTGGTCCAAATTAGAAGATTTTAAATAGTTCCTTTTTTTTTTTTGGTTCAGCATTAAAAAAAATGATGTTGAACCTTAAAGTACTTCTGAGAACTTTGAAGTACTTCTGTACTTTGGAGGTTTTTGGTTTGATTTTTTTTTTATGAAACTACCAATAAAAAGAGCTATTACCATATAACCGGTCAGCCTTCTTTCTGAGTGATGAGACAGGTTTAAATGACTTGAACTTCAGTGCATCTCACTATGTCTCTGCATTGTTTCATTAGTGGATTAAACATTAAGTGGGAGAAGTAACACTACAGATAATTACCAGAAGATTGCAATATGCTCTAAGTATTACCTTAACAAGTAATACAAGGTTTTCTGCAACTTTACTATTTTACCTGTCTGTATTTCCCTCTCAACTCCATTTTAATAAAACCATTCTTAACCAAAACTATCACTTCAGCTGTTGTATCTCCTCACTTTAAGTGAAGAAAAGAAAAGTGTTAGAGGAAGTGTCTGAGAGGAGATCTGCAAATTTTTCAGTAATTTTTCTTCTGAGTTAAAATTTATGAAACTTTTTTTTTTCTTCATGTGCTCCTGATTTGTAATTTCTGCTCTTTTTCCCCCATTCCTTTTGGTTTGAAATCACGTTACAAAACTGTTGGGATCCACTGCCGCTCACTAAGAAATGTCTTAAAGAATCGTTGAAGACTTCTCTTAAATATTAGGAGAAATTGCATGTGCATCTAGTGTTCCTGTGGGATTGGCCTTTTTTTGTGATAATTCATGGGTTTTTAATGCTTGAAACAGTTATTAGTAGCCTTGTTTCTCAAAACAGTAATTCATAACAAAACTAGGGACATAGCATTTAGATAGCAAATCAAGCATTCTTAAAATGATGGTGGGGGAAGGAAGAATTCTAGAGAAAATAATCTTATGTGGGTTTTGAAATAGTAAGTAACTTTCACTTCACTTAGTAAGCGTATAAGAAGCAGGCATACCTTGAGACTCTGTATGGAGTCTTGTTTAATAAAACAACACAGAATAACTTGTTGATTTCAGCAGTACACCTTCTTTAACGCAGGTGGATTTAAATGTCCTAATAGTCTCTAATAATTAGTTCTTTGGCTGACTTAGCACTCAGGATGTGTGCTTTAAGATTTATGCTGTGGTATGTAACAGCTACATACTGTTTCTTTCACAGGTATCTATCAGAGTTCCTGTATGCTTGGTTGATGTCAACACTGAGCCGTGCTGACAGCTCTCAAATGGCAGAAGAGAGAATAATGGAGGAACAACAGAAAGGCCGTAGTAGCAAGAAAACAAAGAAAAAGAAAAAAGGTATTTGTGGTGTAGGGTGTAACTCAGACTTTCTCTTCTCTTCTTGTGGCCATGTAGAACTAAAATTTAAAATTAATCAAGTGATTGTTTATGTGGGTGGGAAAAAATTCCTGAAGTTAATGAAGACTGAAGGTGAAGCATTTAACTAAAAACATTCTCTACATAAGAATTTTCCATATGTTTATTTATTTCACAATTAAAAAAAAAAAAAGAAAAAATCCCAAACTCATTTATATTCATAGCTTCACCAGTAGTGTTATGCCTTAGAGGCTGTGAGGTGTAAATAACAGCACCAGGGCAATTGTCTTTGAAAAATACTGAATTTTTGCAGTCTAATTCCTGTGGAGGTATGGTTTTTGTGATGAGCCTCTGTAGATAGCTTCAAAAACCAAACTTCCAGTGTATTTCTGTAATTTCTATTTGGCTTCAGAATGCATTTAAGCATGTTTCTTAATTTTACAGTGGTGAATTGCCCTATTTCAATTCGTTTGTAGTAATATTATGTGGAAACCTCATTAAAAAGTCAAGCTTTCTCTATGTATGTCAGAAAATAGGCCATGAGAATTTCTTTTCCTAAATCATAGCCAACTGCTACTGTAGGCAGAGTGGTAAGCATGCTACTAAAGAGGCAGCTCAAACCAGCCTTTAAATAGCATTTAATGCAGATTTGCCATGCCTAAGTGGCTACTAAGATTGTGGCATATTGGAGTTACCTCAGCATTAACTTTGTAACTGAACAGCATGCAGAAGTTCTACTTCTTTGCTGTTCCTTCTTTTTTGTGTTTATATATCCTTGTCTTCCAGTCAAGGAGAACAATTAGATATGAACAGCTCAAGATCATTTCAACTAAATTCCCTTTGCTCTAGAAATTTGGAAAATTACTACCAAATTTTATACTTCCTAAAAAGGTGCCAAATTTGGGGCCAGTTAAACAATGGAAGTTAAAGAGGAGCATCAAGGAATATTATTAGGGTAAGAATCTTTCTAGTTAAAAAGTTCTAATCTTCTAGTTTTAAACATTTAAAAAAAATATGGATTAAGCAAGCAGATCTCTCAACAACAAACTGTAAATTTTAGATTATTTAATCTAATATAGTGACATGCTAATATCATTAACAGTCTCTACAGATTTATTCCATTGAAGGCAATATGCCGTTCATGTGATGGTTATTAAGTACGTCTCGTGATGTTTTGTATAATCAGGTCAGACGAGCAAAAATTTGTTTCTGATATTTGTGCTCCAGTTTCCTTTCATTATTTTTAATGATATTTGAGAATTACATCAGTTTCAGAAAATGTGAATGAAATATTTTTATCTGATATACATACGTGTGCTTATGTTGAATAAAAAAAATCTTTGTGAAATTTGCAGTTCGCCCTCTCAGTAGAGAGATCACCATGAGTCAAGCATACCAAAATATGTGTGCTGGGATGTACAAGGTAATTTATACATGCTTGCTGAACAATGGCTTTTTTTTTTTTAAATAAGAAGTATACATGCATGCCCTCTGTTTTTAGTGGGACTGGAAATTAATTTCAAGTTAATAATGTGATACAGTAAATTCTCTATAATTTTAACTTCTTCCAGTTGTAGCTAAATCATAATTTCCACTTTGCTCACAGCAAAATACAACATAAAGCTAACACTTTTCACTGTACCCTGTCCTGTCCTTTTTAGACAATGATCGCATTTGACATGGATGGCAAAGTAAGAAAGCCTAAGTTTGAGCTGGATAGCGAACAAGTGCGATATGAACACAGGTTTGCTCCATTCAACAGTGTTATTACACCGCCCCCAGTGCACTACCTGCAGTTTAAAGTGAGTAATCTTAAAACGTGGCACCACTCACTCTTTTATAAAAATAATTTGTTTACCTGCTATAGACAATTTTGTCATTGTAAAAATTGCTGTTAACATCTCAAAGTTCACAATGCCCCATGGCCAGGGGATTTGAACTAGATGATCTTTAGGGTCCATTCCAACCCAAACCATTCCGTTTCTATTAGTCGAAATTGCAAGGATTTCTAGCTTTAGTTGCATGCAAGGAAAAACGTAGTTCTGAATTCATAGTAAACTCAGACTCTTAGATACTTAAAAACTGGTCGTCTTTGGCAGCTTGAGATGCTTGTGTTGGTTTGCATGAAAATAAAGTTTATTGAAAGTCCATCGACACACTTTTTGGTTGTGTTTTACCTAGTAGAATGTTTTTATTACTGCAGCAAGCAAATAGGAAAGTGAAACAAAGATAAAAATAAATTTCAGTTTTAAATCACAGAAGTGCTGGTTGGAAGCAATCTGGGGGCTTATTCTGTCCAGTCTCCTCCATGAAGTAGTATTACAGATCAAACCAGCTGTGTCTTTGTCCAACAAGTCTGAAGAAAATCCAGGGATATCTCCAACCTGTTTGGATATTCTTATCCCATACATTTTCAGATCCTCTTAGTCTTTGGATAACCTGATTCAGGGCTGTGCTATTCACCTTTTCTCCTCATGTCCTGTTTGAAGCTCTCAAGCTGCAATTTGTGGCCTTTCTCCTTGTGTTATATTGTGTGCCATTAACAGAGAGCTTAAGATCACCCTCTTGGTTTGGTGTTCACTGTACCTAGTAACCAACTACATTCTACTGATCTGTGGGGTTATTCTGGCTCAGATACAGAAACTGGGACGTTTCACATTGAACTTAGATTTCTGGTGGCCAGTCTTTTGAGTTTCTAAAGGTCTGTCTCATACTGAAACTGTGCTATTTTGTATACCAGACACAATTCCTGATTTAGTGTCATGAACAGTTGTGAAAATGAAGATTATCATGGCTTCCTCCCTTGTCATAGACGTTTTTATCTCTAAGTAAAAAAAGAGTTAAGGGATCAAAATTATGTAAAATGAAGTTCTGAACAGTGTGAGTTTATCACTTGCCATAAACATGCCTTGAGCAATTAACATTACATACATTAGTTCTCTTTTTTTCCTCCTCTTTTTCCTGCACTTCCACTTGGTGCATGGGACTAAAAAAGCAAGTGAATGTCAATTTGTTCAGAACGGGGATAATTTAATCCAGAGTAGTAGTTCGTTGCATTTTGTGGCACTATAAAATGATCTTTAAATAATTTATTGCTTCTTGATATTTGCCTTTTAAAATTAATGTTTTCAACTTTATGACTTATTCTTAAAATATTTAGTTGCCATAATTTTGTTGTTCAATACAGTAATTTGTTTTCAATTAAGGTAATAAAAATAAAATTCCTTGGCAACTGATCTTACTGTGTATCTTTGTATTTTTCTTTAACATGCTAGGAAATGTCTGATTTAAATAAGTACAGCCCCCCTCCACAGTCAGCAGATCTCTACATGGCAGCTAGCAAACACTTCCAGCAAGCAAAAATGATTCTTGAGAATATTCCTAATCCAGACCATGAGGTAAGACTGAAATACTGGAAAAAGGAGTGGTTGCTAATAACAGAATGACTGTGTTTGTTTTTTAGCATTATTTGTTTGAGATCCAGAGTGCCTTATGTGTACTCTGCTGAAGAGCAAAGCTGAACATTTTGGTTACGGAGCAGACAGGAAGCTGGTGTCACAGTGGTTCACACAGTGGTTCATTTCAGTACATTTGATACTGAAATCGGGGTTGTGCTCCATGTTCCCAAGCCTCTCCCTGCCGAGTATCTGAAATGAGAGGTAGTAACTTATCTATGCTTGTTTGCTGCCTTCTGGCCACATTCAAAGAGCATATCGCTTTTACTGAGAAGGTGACGTGTATGTGCCTCACATACCTGGAAACCAGTCCATTTTCCCTGAGAGATGGGAAAAATTGGTTTCAGCGTCATCAGGCTGGAAAGAGGATTTGAATCTGGCATTTGTTTCCTGGAGCAGTTTTCTCAGCAGTAATTGTAAACACTGGTAGGAGTTCCTCCCTGTTTGTTCATAGCCTAAAAACGAAGTGTGTGTGACTGTATTTTGAAGTAAAGACACTTACTCTGTCATATCTGAGCAGGTTAAGAACAGCTATGGGATTAGGTTCTTCTGAGGATTTAGGAATCCCTCTCTGTTCTCTGGTTCTTGGTGGTGCTTACACAAGAGCTAACAAGTTGAGGCTAACAGTAGTTTGAGGTAGTTCAAGTGTGCCCAGAGCACTTCCATGCAAAAAGCAGCCTGTTGGGTGCTTAAGTTGATCTTCATCAGGTTTGGATCAGTGTGGGATAAGATACTGAGAGTCTGTCTAAACCTTTATTTGGACAAGTGCCTTAGAATTTGCCATAGTTTTAACAATCCTTGAACTTAACCATGGAAAGCAGTGATCTCTGTGGTCTGTTGAATATTAAACAAAAGTGGATATTAAACAAAAAGTGAATATTAAAATAAAGTAAGTGTATCAATTGGATTAATGAAATTCAGAGATACCTAGAGTGCCTTGATCTCATCTGAAATAAAATGGTGCTGGAGGATGACTGCAAGATTATTAGAGTATGTAAGCATTCGACTGTTATCCTGGTCATATGCTGGTCATTTTTGAGGTCATATGCTTCCACTTGAAAACTTCTTGTTTTCTGTTTAGGTCAATCGAATCCTAAAAGTTGCTAAGCCCAATATTGTGGTCATGAAGCTACTGGCAGGAGGTCACAAAAAAGACTCTAAGGTAAGAAAATGCCACTTGAAATGAATGTGAAGTACAGTAATAAACACAATGCCTCCACAGATTTCTTACAACTGATTAAGCAGATTCAGGCCATAGTTAGAAATAGTTTGTTGTAGCTATTTAAATAAAGAAAACTCTCTATTTAAATGTCTTTGAAACATGGATAAAGCATGTGTGGGATGACCTGTGCAAGAATGGGTGGTCTTCAAAAGCAGGGAGTAATCGGTACCCACATATCATCGGCTTGTGTGAACACAGCAGGGAGAGGGCCTTCAGGCTTCCTGCTGAGTGGTGCGCATGGAAGAGGGAAGGACCACACTGAAATAAGGCACACCAACACTCTACACCTTTGTGCCCATGACCACTGGAGAGTGACTGGAATATCCAGAACTGGGTTGGAATACTTACAGATAGGAAAGCCGTGATTATTTTTTAAATCTGCTATTTAAAAAGTTTTCATCTGTCTGGAGGGTGTACCTCATTTTGAGTACAAAATTCAGTAGTGCTTCAATGTAAAATTTCAAACCTTTTTCTTCTAGGTTCCTCCAGAATTTGACTTCTCCCCTCATAAATACTTTCCAGTTGTGAAGCTTGTTTGAAAGATGGGATTATTGTTAGGATACCTGAAGCGTAATCAGATACTGGCTGTCGGAGTATCTCGTGCTGTACCAAGTGGGATCTCTGGGATAAAAGTATTATTTCATGAAATATCTCTAGTCTGCCTTCTTTCTATGACCTGAATGACAACTGCAGTTTTAAAGTGGTTTGTATAATGTTCTTACAGGTGAAGCTGATTTTAATCAACTGCATTGTTGAAGAATGTTGTACCTTATGTGATTTTATTACAGATTTAATCCTAAATCATTTTTATGAACGAACTCCAATAGAAAAATGCCATTTTAAAGGTTTAGTAACACTCATGGCTGAATAAAAATATTGCAGTATAGTCTTCTGTCTGTGAGGCGCAGCTGAGCTACTGCAATTCTACTTTGAACAAAGCCACTTGGAGAAATGGTCATACTTCCATACTTTTGCCCAAACTGAATCAGATGTGCTCAAGTAGAAAGGCTGATTTCCTTTCTTGCCACGTCCAGCAAGCCAAAACAATCTTTATACAAATCAGAATCAGATAAAAACTAGACTACTTCATTTAGCTCCTGCATTTATTTTACTGAAGTCAGTTGTGAAGGAGGTATTTTGTCTCAAATGCAGATGTCCTTACAGACAGCAAGAAATGGAGTATGTTATTTCTTATTTCTTTATGGCACTTGAGAATCTGCATAGCTAATACTAGAATAGGCACTAGCAACACTGGAACACAAGACAGCAGGAGTGTATTTTAACTAATTTGCAATGTAATTTCAATCCTGTTATAACTTTGCCAATGCAAAGGACGGATTGCTAATTTGTTCTGTTGGTTCATCAGCCCTTGCATGACCTTCATTGTGTTGCTTTGACTATAGTGTTGCTGCTGAATGCTGCTGCTGTCTGTAAGGGTCAGTACCATAGAAATCCCAAACAGGGGAAGCCCCAGTCCTGCCCTTCCCTCCCTGGAGGAGTTCTTCCTCCTGTGCTTCCAGATGTGAAACAAAGAGAGGCTAGCTCCTGTGCTAAGCAGCCTTCTACTCTAAGACAACAGGAGTGTTAAAAAGCTGACTTGCTTTTTGATGAACCATACTGCTGCAAAATGGCACAGTGATGAACTTTTAAATCCCTCGTGACTACACAGGAGATTGTTTGTGTTTCTCATAACATACCTTTGTATCATGGAATAATACTGCTTTAATGGCCTCACATAAGCAACGGCACTGGTAAGCTGTAACAGGAAAACAGGAAGGCACCTCTGAAGCAGAACAACCCTTTTGTCTGCCAGCAATTTGCAGCTTCCTAGAATGAGGAACTCTCAAGAAGTAGTTTCTCATTTCTCTGCTAAGGAGGTTGCATACTGTTTTACATGATTGCTTATGTTGATTCATATACTTGAATGCTTCTATATCTCTGCCAGAGGAATGAAAATCATGAAAAACAGAGTTGTAAAGATAGTAAACTGGTAGTAGTACAGAACATGAAGAATCCATCTATCTTTTGCTGCTGCCTCGTAAGCAATCATAAAAATCATATTTCCTGTCTTCAAAATCTTTAATTCCATGACAGCAGCTCAAGAGACAGCCTTTTATATTTTTTCCCAATGGAAGCAGGAAGTAGGAGAGTACAAGCTCTACATCGTAGCACTTTCACAGAACTCTAAAAACTTGAACGATCACCCAATCCCATTTTTCATTAACGTTAGAGTTGAATCAACAGTACAGAACAAGATAGCGCACAGTAGAGAAGATTATTTTTATTTTAAAATGATTATCTAAAATGGATCAGGCTTTGCTTTTAAAAAACATCAAGGACAACTGTTAATTTAACCCCAAGAAGACTAGTCAATAAACTTTCCCTCCCTCATGCAAGTAAAAGTTCTAGTGATTAAACACTATGTAAACCACAGTTCCAAGTGAATCTTGTTTGTTCAACTAAAAGTAAGTCCTTGGACTTTAAAGTTTGGTACAGTAGACACAAAGGTCCCTTGTCCATTAGAAATCTACCACCCTATTTACATTCCTGTAGCACTTAAAGTTATTGAGAATAAGACTGTATTCCATCATGGTTCTGAATATTGCTTTTACACAGGCTTTCAGACCCCCTACTGTCAGAGGTATAGCATTTGTGATTTGCACAGAGGAGGTTGTGTTTAAGGGGAGGACACCATTCAGCTGGCTAGCAATGAGCCTTGTCAGACTTTAGGTACTGTACAGAAGTACAGGGAGCAATTTCCTTATACAAGGGTAGCCAAACACTGGAACAGGCAGTGGTTGATGCCCTGTACCTGTCAGTGCTCAGGAGGCATTTAGACAATTTCCTTATTGATAGGCTGTAACATTTTATTAGCCCCCAAGAGCTCGGGGGTTGGACTTGATAGTTGTAGGTTTGTTCTAACTGAACTATTCTAATTCTAAAAGAATTATCTGGCAATATGTTAATAACAAAGGTGGTGTGTTATTTTTTGGCATTTTACCAGTTTCAAGTTAAAGCCATTCATTCAACTTGAATACAGCATTTCATTGCACATTTCATACTGTTAAATGTATGCTCTGCAATAATCACTATTAAATTCCTGATTAACTTATTTCAGCTACATAAGTTTACAGATCAAGTCCTAAAATAATGCCCATTTTACTCCAAACACATGTAAACATTTTGCTGTCAAAACATAACCTGTTTTGCAAAAAAATAAAGCAAAAGAACCAGCATAACAGAAACATCCCCAGTTTCCCAGCATTTGTCAAAGATGCTCATTACCCCCTTTTCTCACTGCTTACATTTCTTTTCTCTGTTCTTACTATAGTAGCCCAGCCCAGTAAAGTCTGACTTGATGGTGAAAAAGTAACAAAGAACTCAGCAATGGACATTAGTGATTCTCTTAAAAGAATTGAAGTTACATTTGGCAAGTCTGCAAGTGATTTGTTTGTGGATGTGGGTGTATTAGGCACTGTCTGACTTGAGCTCTGCCTTCTTTTGACAACGCCTACTCTTTTCATTCACAAAAGAACCACCCCTCCACTTGCACATTTAGCCATCTTAAAGTACAGGAGCTGTAGCATAGTACAGTTAAGAATGACACACCATTGAGGCTGTAATATGACGTACATTGAAGGAAAGCCCTGACAAATCTGTATGTTCTTAAATGAAGTTCCTGTTTGGGAGGTTGGTCGTGTCTGTCTTCTGGTCATACTGGTTGGTTCACATTCACAGACTGTTCCAAACGTGGGTATCGGTCTTAAGGACAGACACAATCTTCAAAACCGCTAGCGACACGCAGTGCAGGTAAGACTGAAGTTAAAGGTTGTTTCAGTTGCAGCGATGGGTAGTTGTAGGCTATCTGAAGTAAACTAGTTTTTCGTTTACACTCAAGAAGATGCAGAAAAGACAAAGACTACAGAACATTAACACCATGATACGTTGTGTATAACACAGACCTTCACAACAACTACAGCTTCATCTGTGAGAGAAGGAGAAACGTCTGGAAAATGCATAGTCTGGTTTGCTGCCTTCACAAGTCCAGCAGAGAAGATGATTTGAACAGCTGAATCTGCTGTTCTGTATGGCAAGCATTTGCCTTTCTACTCTTTTGAAGAGGACAGTGGCTAAATAAAGGGTAGATGTGGCACAACGTTTCAGAAGGCCTCATCAAAATTTCAGGAGTCTGTCTGACTGAATTCTGTGTAAGTTAGTGGTAACTGAACCACACTGCACTTCTGATCGTGTGAACAGGTGTCCAGCAAGGCTTTCAGGAAACGTTCCTGCTGATCTCTTAAGAAGATACTATCCTCAGAATCTACTTTTAACTTAAAGCTAAGAACACAACCAAGACAGTGATTCATTTCTAGCACAGATCATGTAAGCTAGGAGTTTCATTTATGAGACCAAGGACACTCTTATCATACTGCACAGTATCTAGGAACTACAATTATGCTGAGTCTACCTACACTGCAATAAACTGGTGTCAGAATTGGCATAAGGGCAGACTGCAGCATGCATGGGCAATTTTTCATCTTTCACGTTTTGTCAAGGCAAGTTAGCTTACCCTCCCCCTTTTAAACCCAGGCTGGGGATTTCTCTACTGCATTGATCAGGGGGAAAAAATCTGTCCTTGCCCAAGGACTGTTTCCCATCTACCACCAATCCATGCATGCTGTGACTGCTGTATGACTGTACAAGTGACCTGACTTCAAAGTTACTACAGCTTTTGCTTGGTGGTCTCAATTTTATAATCGGTAGGAAGGAAGGAGTCACAGCAGAGGTCAAGATGCTTTAAAACAAGCCTTGAGAGATGTAACGATTTTTTTTCACCACTGAAACAGTACTAACACTTTGCAACAAAATATTACTTCATTTGGGCCCTTATCGAAGGAGTCTTGAGAAGATAATCAAGCATTCTTAAATCACTTTGTTCTCATCCTTGCTGCATTTATAGGAAGAGGTGACTACGTTGCATCATCAACTTCCCTTGTTCACAACCTCTCTTGTTTTTCAATTTGGTCATGTAAGTGGTTCTTCATATTTTCTTCAGAGTTTTGAACTAATTAGGAAAAAAGAAAAAGACACAAATCTCTTTAAGGCTCGGAAGTGATAGGTCTTCATCTAGAAAATTCTGAAAGGACTGTTAGTACTGCATGGCAGAGTAAAACTACAGATATTCCCCCTTCCCAACACACATTAAAAAATAGTTTCGGTAATGCCACAAAGAAAATAGGTCACACTCAAAATTACAGAAAGCTCAGAGAACAAATAAAAAAATAGCTGTATCTGCTACAGGGTAACATTCAAAAAATCATGGTAACATTTTCAGCTTGAATTAAAACATTCTGTTTTTCCCATTTACCATTTGCAATGCCTGCAAGTGCTGCTTGCTTGTCCGTTTCTGATTCAGCTTCATTCTCATCTACATTGTAGTCAACGTTCTTGTCCTTCAATGCTTCTTGTGCCTGATTGTCTAGAAAAGCATTACATTAAATGAGTTCTATGCTGCACAAGAGACAGTTACTGTAAATATCTAGCACAGAATTTATTTTGCTGTTGAATTAATTGCTGTTTAAAGAGTACATTTTAATATTTTTCCTTTTGAATGGAAAACCTTTGCTGTAAATCCTGTATAACGAGCAAGATAAAAATCCTTTGGGATTTGGAATAAAATTTGGTAATGCATTCAGATGGACAAAGAAAAAGCATTAAACAATTTCAGAATACATTACATGACAGCCAAAGAAACAGTAAAACCTGAAGATGATACTGAAAACGTGATGGAGTTGCTTTTAAATGTATTAGCACCACTGCTAAAACATACCTCAGATTCCCTCCTCCTTGTTTTGGCTTGTCCACCAATCAGAAAGCTCTGAATTCAGCATAAAAAGAGTACTTTACTATGTGCTAACTTGACACAAAAGTGGTTTCCTGTGGAAGATTTTCTTTGCTCTGTCATGAATCATCCTGCTCCATACAACTTAATGTAGTAAAATCTGCTCAAGATGAAGATTCCTTAATACAGATTGCTCAGAAGTAAATTATTTCTGACTGCTCAAGTCCTACCTTTCTTTTTCAGTTTGCCAGGCAGAAAAAACATAGTGGCATAGAGGTATAAGCATACCCCGGTTAAGAAAAATAGAAGAATCTCTAGTTCTCAAGGAGAAAGAAAAGCCAAACTGTCTAAACAACAACTGATTTCGAAACAGGCTTGAAAGCTTTTAGCCATATATTGTCCATGTTCAGACCAAAACATCTGCAGTAATAGGCCTAAAAGTCTCCAGGTTTTAAAAGAAGCTTTAACTGACAGACAGGATGCTTGGAGAACGTAAAAGAAATCCATTTCTACTTGAGGTTCCTTTGGCTGCAAGGAACCTACACCGTAAGTATGGTATTTTTGCTAAGCAATCAAGCCTGAAGAATACTGTGCTGGTCTTTCTCTCACCGGAACTCTGACCTTTCACAGGCTGCACCACAGTTTTTCCTTGCACTACTTTTTGGATTATTTTTGCACCTGATTGTTCTGTTACTTCAGTTAAAACAGAAACAGCTATTGTGTTTTGGAGAACTGCCTGCTCTGGCCAGCATCTTTTTGATGCAGTTGGAAAAATACTACTGCAATGCAGATGAGATTATTTATCCCTGCCAAGTCCCCTGTGGCAACATCATAACATAATGCATTGTATGAATGCATTCACTGGACTGAAAAGCACAGACGGCACTTCCTGTGGTCCTTCAGGCTGCTTGTTTACGGTCTGGGCTACTGATTCAATACTGCATCATACAAGGAAGGGTGAAGGATTTCCACATTCAGAAGAGGTCGTAGTGAGGTCCTTAGGATAGATACTCCAGGTAGAAAGACAGACACAAGACAGGCTGGGATGAGCTCAGTAGAAGCAAGGAACTGAGCCTGCATGAATGCTGTAAGCTTCAACTGCATCAGAAAATACTACTTTGTTTTGTGAAAAAGTGCTGATAATTCTAGGAGCACCATGCAGCATCCACGAATTGAAGCGTACCTAAAACTGAGTTCCTCAAGACAGGGGGATGCATGTCTAGATCCTGGCCTGTTTTTGACAGGACATCAGTGTCTCAGCACTATGGAGACACTGGTTCACAGTCACACGTGGTAGATGCCAAAAAACATCACCTCTGCTGACAACCTCCAATCTGCAGTTTTGCAGACTTGTGATAATAAACTTCAGATACCTGAAGTCTCAGGTGAACTTTCACTGTTGCTAGAGTATTTTCAAACAGGGGTAGCTAGCGTTTACACATCAACATTATAAGATGACTGTCTGCAAAACATTAATACGCACTATTATCTAATCATCAATGCTTTGGATGGGTAATGTGTCTCATCCTTTTCAAAAGCATTTTATTTTTACACAGCCTCAATACCAAGAAGTTTTTGGGACTAATATCCCCAGGCGTTGTGTGCAGACAACAGAGAGACAGACGGAAAGGCTGTGACAGTGGTGCAGAAGAACCCAGCCTGGTAGCTCCTGTTGCGCTAACACAAGCCTCCGTCTTCACCCACTGGCTGTAGAAGCGTGCTGGGGATTAACTAACCTTTTCTCTCTCACGCTAACCTTTATGAAACCGTATACTATATCCAGCCAGCTGCCATCACTGTTTCAGAAATCATGCTCTATTCCACACTTTTATTCCTTTACTTGCAACACGCTACCAACCAGCCTTTCCAGGTGGTGATGCACCCTGCTTAGCATCATAATTTAGGAGCTGCTCCCTCTCCACCTCCTCATTGGCAACCTGCTCTGCGGCCGGCTGTAATGCATCTTGCCCAGCTACGTGTTTTTCATCTTCAGCCGGGTTCAGTTCTTTCTCTGACTCAGGGGGCATCTCGTTATGACCTGCAGCAGCCTTGGCTGAACCCTGTGGGTGTTTCAGTTCACCAGAAAGTTTCTCCTCTTCTGCTTTAGGGTCCTGTTTTCTGATGGCAGCTAGGCCACTTATTCTTTCTGTAAACAATAAAAATGATTGAGTAAAAAAAAATATCTTTCAGTGGCAGCACAAGTTAAAAACCTTTAACAAATGCTGTTTTTTTTTGTTGTTGTTGTTTGTTTGTTTTTTCATTCAATTCTTATTTTTCTCTCAGTCATATCAGACCCAAAGAGAAAGACAGAAGACAACCCAAGTTTTTCAAACGGGGGACAGCTAAAAGATGAGACTTGTAAAGTCTACTGGCATTGTCTACTATCAGCATATTCACATTGCTACCTACTTAGAATGTTTGTATGTGGAGTTTAAAAAGTTTGGCAGGTGAAATAGAGCAGTTTAAATAAAAATTGCAGTTTGCTACGCAACATCAGGTTTCTGTGTGTTGCATTTCATTATTGGCAATAAAACAGATTAGGTGTGCAAAAGCGTCTCAGGACAAAGCAGTTACATGGGCAGATTTTCAGCTAAATGAAGGCTGTTCTTACAGCCTTCACTGAGGAAGTGGAGGCAGGCTATTGCTTTCAGCAGACATTACCACATCGCTTTTCCTGTGTATTTGTATTTTTAACTAAAAAACACCAGGACAAAATTTACCCAAATAAATTATATGGAGATGTTGTCTTGAATTGCTCTAAAATTACTCCCAGGATTGTAATTTAAGATAGCATGAAAGAATAATTAAATAGGAAATTGGATTTCTCACACACAGTTCTCTGTGAGACTGACGCACAAGGCACATCCATTCAAATTAATAGTTTTTGAGAGTTTAATGCAATAAGCAACCACTAGGTTATCTAATCTCATCTTCTGCGTATCATTTCCATTACTTGCATTTTGCTCATTGACAATACATGGAAAGCACAGGCATGCGTCTCTTTAATGCCTAACTTTCAGCCATTCTGTACAGAAGAGCAGCAGCCTAGATGTATCAAATTTACTAAAACTAGCAAATTTAAAACATGCTTAAAAATCTTTGCATCCAAAAGCAAGGTATTTTCTCAACAGTACGTGAGTGATATGACTATGATAGAATGATAACTGTTTTTATTTTCCTTTACATGCAACACGTCAATTTCAGTATAACTGAACTAGTAGAAATGATAGTAATAAAAATACTTGAACAGATACTAATTATACCCTCCTACAGCTAAAGGAAAATTGATTATAATTCAGCCTACCAGTATCACTTTTCCATCTTAATCATGTATACAAAGATATTTTTAAGTGTTCCATTAGATTACAAACTTTCTCATTCAAGTTCCTAAGATACCGGTGATTTCTAACTCACCTTGAGCCTGCAGAGGGTCTGTCTGTTTTATCGTAAGTTCTTCTTTTGGTACCTCATCATCTTTTGGCTGTTCTGAGTCAGTCTGCTTGAACTCGGATTGCTTCAAGGCTGGCAGCTGACTATCAGCCTATAAAGTGAGTATACACAGACACACATTGGTCTTAACATCTGCTCCTGGATTTGGAAGGTAAAATTAGATCAGAATCCATTCAATTTTCAGTAGAGATAAAAAAATAAATCTAAACACTTGGAATTTTTTCTACTGTTGATGGAATTACAATCCTGATTATGCAGTGATGTTTCTATATGAACAGCACATAACACATCACAAGAACTTAAGATACCGTTAATTTAATTAAAGCTGAGATTACTGTTCTTGGCTATTGTTTCACCAGAAACACTACCTGTTATGCTGTGAGGGTCACAGAACTGTAGTGCTGCACGCTTCTCCACTATTGCCCTGCTACCACATCAGGGCCAGCAGAGCAGTAAGAACAGATGGCATTACCTACTGCTAGTACAAGGACAGGCAAACCAAATTCGTGCATAATCAGAGTTCAGTTAATCAACGTTGTACAGAACTGCACTAAAACTATGTTGAATGCAGGCTTCAGAGAAGAAGAAACAAAACAGAACATATAAATCAACTAAGTAGACAACAGTATCTATTTAACTGGATGAAGCTCACTTAAGGAAGAGTTTTGAATTAAGGATTATTTAATGCTGGTACTAGACTGGTCTCAGAGTCTGACCCATATGATCTGCTTTAAGATTAATGGCTAAGTTGTACACTGTTTCAATGATCTTCCAACACAAGAGTCAAAATTTTCTGTGCTGCTTTTACTCATATTAGTATTTAACTGGCCAAGAGCTGTGTCGATTCACTTCACGCAAACATGCGTGTAAAGTGTGTCCAGAGGCTATGTTGCACTACTCCAGCATAAAAAAAAGAAGCCTGTAATGAAACTGTTTGTCTTACATATTTATCTTTTTAAAGATCCAGAGAGAACAAGCATACAGACATTTAGAGACAAACATTTTTATACCTGCCTACGCAAACGAGTAAGAAACCTCATGGTGTGGGAAGTCATACAGTAGTCAAAAAACTTCCTGTTAAAATTGTTGATAAACTGCAGCTACCTATTGTTCTAAGCATGCCAAGAAAATACGAGGTTGCCAAGTCTTCATATGGTCATTTGGAAAACATCTGCAGAAAGAAGTGTTTAAATAATCAAGATACTGAAGTTGCAGAGGATTTGTAGGACATGATTACTTGGCTATTTCAAAAATGTTTAAGCTCAGTCAAGGCCAGGCAGAACTAAAGACCTTGTTGGGTCAACACCATAAAGCCCAACATCAACAACAAATAACCTAACACTAACTCTTATGAAAGCCTGAGAAGCAATTATTACCACAGAAGATTTGGTAAATTTACTGCAATAGAACCCTATCTTCCTTCTAGTCATTAAAACCTAAAAAAGCTGTGTTTAAACATGCTTCTTTTTTATACATAACTAAGCATCTCCACCAGACACTGAACAAAAATCTATTTTCCACTTTAGGCTGGGGCACAAATACTTCCATAAAAATACAGAGCCTGAACTTAACAGCTGCAATTCAGCTCTTAATTAGACACGTAAGAGCCCTTAATTTACACTACCTTAAATATCTAACTCTGTAGTTTTTAATGATAGTGTTGAATGAAAGAAGTGTGTATGCTGAAAAAATTTAAGTTGAAGCGGTTGGTCTTCTTGCTAAAAGTAATAATTTAAACACATAAAAGAGAAATGAATACAGACATTATATATATATATATATCCCTCAACCGAGGAGTGTCTCAAAAAACAGAGCTGTAAGAGTAGCTGTGTATTTATTAACTAACCAATAGAGAAAATTCCATCCTCTTTCTCTCATTTATTTTAACCCTGACCTTTTCATTACATAAGCATGTACATCTTGCAAACTGCATGAAAAAAGGGAAACCACGGTAGCTCAGCCACTGTGATCTGTAAAAATGGGAATTATTCCAGCTAAAAACTGTACTTAAAAACATCTGTGGCATTAAATAACTCATCCCCTGTACAAGCAAAAGTTACAATCCTTGGGCAAACAAACTACTGTGGAAGTTACAGCTTGACATAAAAGGCACTATCACAGACAGTAGGAAACACAAGAAAACAGAATTTATTTTGGCTGCAGCTGTACCAGTGGTACCACATCCGGTGCAAGCAATGTTAATGAAAATCTGCTGCAAGGCAACACTAGAAATTGATCACCTCTTCAGTATGCTCTTCCCAGCATCAACTTTCCAAATGGTTTGTGTTTTCCGTCTTTCAATCAAGTAAGATGCCTTTGCTGTACAAGGTTTCCCTAGCCATGTCCAAATGATGGGTTTGTTATTCACTCACTTACCTGGCACTGTTGATAAAAATTACTCAGTTAGACAAACAAGAACTTTCACTTTCTTCTAAAGGGATAAATGGCTAGCATTTACTATCTCTAATGCTTTATTCTTTTTGCAGTTCTCTCAGATAACACAGGTTCCCAGAATGAAAGGTCACAACTTCAGCAATTCTCTGTTCTTTTTACATAAAGACTTTGAAGAGAATAGAACAGAGAATGGAACCATTATCTGAACCCCAGGGGTCAATGGGAACATGTTTCAGCCATTTTCTCCCAACCATTTCTAGCTATTTGCAAAACCCAGATTCAGCTCTCAGTGCTTTACCCTTTCCGTTTACTAAGTCACCAAATTGTTTCTCCAAGTGGCCTTTTCCTAGGCAAGGAGTAAAAGACAGATGCAACCTAAACTCCCTTGCCTTTGCAATGATAGTTGGCCACTCATATGGTAAAAAGGCCCAATTGCAGTCACATGTAAAAATGCAGCATCAGCCACAGGTGCTTGTAGTCTTGATGGAAATGGTACATCCAAATAAATTGTTGTACATCCAAGTAAATTAGCTGCCTTTTCACCCAGGAGTTTCACTACCTGTTTCCAGCAAGCTTAACTGCTCAAGTCCTATTCGTGATCTAACCCCACGCCACTGAAGAAGCAGCAGTAATTCACATGCCAAGGCAACGTGACCATCTGAGAATTCTTTTTCTCAGCATTTTTTCCACCCTCTGCACCCCAGGAGGAAAGACTGGGTGGGCACACAGCCACCCCCTTTGGCAAGCTTCCATTATTCCACTGATACCGCTCAAAGTACATACAGCAATGCTTTTCGTGCCTTTTTGATTCAGAATAACCAAAAGCAAACAACTAAAACATTTGATCTCCCCATTTGATCTCTCATTCCTACTGCAAAAGTCTGAAATTTGTGTTCATGTGGAAAATCATGGCACTTTTATACCTACTGATGAACCTCAAAGTCTCTAGTGAAGACCTATGGACTACAGTATCATATTTGAGGC
Organism: Oxyura jamaicensis; assembly: GCF_011077185.1. Lineage (NCBI taxonomy): Eukaryota > Metazoa > Chordata > Aves > Anseriformes > Anatidae > Oxyura > Oxyura jamaicensis. Next base: position 43,773,729 of record NC_048926.1, read on the forward strand.
TTGCTGGTACTCTGAAGTGATTCACAGTACATTTATCCTCATCGTATATCCTCATCCAACTTCAACACACAAAGCTTTGTCAACTCCTTTAACAAAGTCAAAAGGACCAAAGCTCAGCAGCACAAATATTCTTGAAAGGGCTCCTCACCACTCTCATTATTAGCCCTCGAGTTCTGCCCAACTCAGAGACAGTAATTTGGAGAACAGCAAGGTCTCCTGCAGCCTCTGCCTTGTTCTGTATCCAGAATCTCTCAGTTTCACATAAATGAGAAACATTCAACAGATGTGAATCAGAACAGTATTAATGAGATGAGCTAATGTTAGCTGAAGATGGCAGAAAGGAGGAGAACCACTTAAGAATTACACAGAAAAAGATCTGTAAGAAACTACCTCCACCATACCTGGCCGCTTTTCTTGGAATCTTCTGGGAAGTCTTTATTTTCTCTGACTTGTGATACATCACTGCCTTTTTTTGTGATCTCATTTATCCTTTCTTCACATTGTTCTTTTAATTCTTTCATCTGGTTGATGCACTGTGACCTGGAGAAGACGTGAACAAGTGAGTAGTCATGAACTTTCATCCACATCCATAAAACAACTCTTCTAAAATGATGTTTGGTAACATTATTTATTCCATTCTTTTTGTTTATTTATTTTTTAAATCTTCTTAGTTCTATTACCTGTGCTTACATTTGAGAAGTCCATAGGAAAAAAAGAGGATGTTAACCTATGTCCTAGAGACAAACTCAAGGCGCAGGTGCTCCAAGTTCCTCTTTAAGAACTTAAATTGCTTTTGCTATACCAGCTTAATAAGCTGCACAGATTTTCTTCTCTTTGACTAATCAGTCCATTTCAGTTAAGTCAAAATCAGTTTTGATCCTGAAAATCTTCTGTTATAATAATAGGAATACATATTTGGGTTTTAGATACAAAGAGGAAACAGCGAAGTACTAGGTCACATCAAAAGCAGATGCAAGCTACTGCTAGCAAACCAAACACACCCTTTCTCAATATTCCACCAAGGTGCAGTGCTGTAAGACAACAAAATGCTACAGAAATGGAGTTCTTTGGTAGCTATGATGAGTTCCAACAGGGATATTTCTTAAAGAGGAGAGTATTTTATTTATAAATTTAACAGTTACACAGTGCTACTAGTGCCTCGTCTGTCATAACAGTAAGGGTTTGCTGCTTGCAGTCGTATAGCCGGCCACTCTCTCATGGTCACAGAAAATTAACATCTAAATATTATTCAGCAAAGCTAGTGAAGAAAGTGTAGCTTCTTGACTGAGATAACAACTGGTTTTGTGGATTACCAAAGAGGGATTGCAGGAGATAGTGCAGCTGCCTTAGGACTGATAGAAGGCAGACAAGTTAGCGGCTTAGCTCCTGTTCATCTAGTGCTTGGCTGAATTATCATTCCTGTCTCTGCACCTTCCTTGACCCACACAAACCCATCTAAGTAGTATGGTTTCATCTCTGTACTTGTACACACTGTACTTGAAAATATTTCGCAAGATAGGGGCAACAAGTGTGAGTTTTCAGACACCAGGCTTACTACATTTACTTTGTATCACTTTCCTGCACATGCTTATCAATCCAGTAGTTCAAGGATTTACCACTCATGTGGGGCATGACTGTACAGCACATACACTTACAGATCTATTTATTCTTGATGACCACAGCCTTCCAAGGAGGACACTAGAAAACAGATACTCTTCTCCAGCTAGCAAACAACATCAAAAAAGGTCCAGGAGTCCCAGCTATGCCACAGCTGTGGCACACAATAAACTTTAAGGGGAAAAAATACCTTGACCGACATGTAAGTGCAACACGGCTTAATAAAAGGCTGGTACAAACTTAAATCTCCGACTTCCTTTTACTTTTATGTTAGAAGACCCACATTTTTGGAAATCCACCCATATATTCCATTTGGGTCATCTCTATTAAATGAGTAACAACGTCTTAAAAAAAAAAAAAAAAAAAAAAAAAAGAGAAACACATACTACATAACCAACTGACAATGAGTAAACATCCCAAATGTGATAATACAAATCCTTAACACTTAATTCAGGGAAATGAAGAACAAACATAAAAACAATTAAAAAAAAAAAAAAAAGGTATTTCAAGTTTTCAAGTTTGGCCTGCAAAATTCAGGTTCTTTGATTAACATGTTGAGCTTCTAGTCAGAATTCCTAAAAAATCTGGCTAAAATGTGACGGTTGGAAAAATACATATCACTAGAACAATACAAGCGTGATGTAAATCCTTATGAGAGCACACAAACACCAAATTTTGTAGTTTTTTTCTACCAGCACATCAGAGGGGAGAATACTAGTGAGGAGACAAGAACATCACTGAACAGAAAGAAGCCATGAAAAAATCCTAGAAATAGCCAAAATACGTGGCAGTATTACCAGAGATACTGGTAGGTACTCGTGTTCAGTTATCCATGCTTCAATATTCAATGAGAAATCTCAACTAAAAAAACATGACTATGTACAAAGTGTACTGCAGAACTGTAACTCTATCAGAAATTTGCTGTGTGACCTCCACAACTCAGTGAAGTACAGCTTCTCGAAGGGTATTCCTATGTCTTAGTCCTCGAACTTCAGCATTTAGCCTCTTTGTGTTGCCTTTTCCCCCAGCTCTTAAATGAGAATATTGCCTTTCCCTTCCTGCAATGGAAGGAAAGTGAAGCGCTTGAGAAATCTGCGCCTACTGAGATGCTGGGCATTGCAAGGACTATACTTTTCTCCAAGATCAACCACGAGCAATTTTAGATTTGTCAGGTGCTGCTTTCATCTTAAAACTACACATCTACTGACAGTGATGCAGCTATCACAAGAATACTTAGGGTTATAACTGAATCACAACTCCAGAAACCATTATTTAGAAGGGCATACTTACAGGTCATATGAGAACTTTCTCTGAAGGTTAGTCTGGTTCTTCTGAAACTGGTAAACATCCAGCTGTAGTTTTCCATATTCTGTCTGTAACTCTTTCAAGTGTTCTGATCATAACAGGATTAAAATACGTATTAAAATACGCATGCACATATGTGCCTAGATATATTACAACATAAATATCAGATCTGTCAGTAAGTACACTAGCCTATCCACCTCTTATGTTCATTACATTTTGTATACAGATGCATTGACAATTGTTAAACTGATTCATCAAGGACGTACTGGACTGGGTATGATTAAACAGCCTTTCAGCTGAACATATATGTCACAATGCTTTTGTTAATATTTTGACCTCCTTTTCTTCATTAGGAATACTCTAACTTGTTTGCAAACCCTTGTTCTGCTAGATTTCAGCCCAAAAAGCATTCAGGTCTATGAAAGACTAATCAGACCATACACACTATGAAATAGCTTTCACATAAATTAGCTATCCGAAGACCAAGCTTCCAATTCTTCCCTGAATAACATACATTTTACTATTAGATTCATCTTTTTTTTTCTTGTTGTGAGAAGAATCATCATCATGCTCTAGCTCTATAAATACATTCTGATAGGAAGCTTTGTGAGAGGACATCAGAAGAACTGGCAATACGTTTATTTGCCTGTTTATAGAACTTACGATGAGCTCTGAGGCATATCTGAGGCATAAATTGCTAACAACATTTTGCAGCACAAACTGAAAGGAATTAGACTACATTTTCTTCTTTATTATATGAATTTGAAAATTCTCTTGGTGCTAAAACCTATGACCTGAACACCTCAGAAAGGAATGCAAACATGCTGTAAAAAGTGGAATGAAGAGCGTATTAACAATACATACAGAAGCTAGTTTTATTTCATATCATTTTTACATCATTAGCAGTTAGGGGTCAGGAGTCCTACATTAAGGACTCCATGGACAAGTAAAGGGTGGAATAGATTGAGAGCAGCCCTGAGGTCAGGGACCTGGGGGTGTTGTTTGGTGAGAAGCTCAACATGAGCTGGCAATGTGCACTTGCAGTCCAGAAAAGCAACTGCATCCTGGGCTGCATCAAAGGAAGCGCAGCCAGCAGGTCAAGGGAGGGGATATCTCCCCCTCTGCTCTGCTCTCATGAGACCCTAGCTGGAGCACTGTGTCCAGCTCTGGGGCCCCCAGCACAAGAAGAACATGGACCTGTTTGAGCAGGTGGAAGATGGCCATGAGGATGATCAGAGGGCTGGAGCACCTCTCCTGTGAAGACAGACTGAGGGAGCTGGGGTTGTTCAGCCTGGAGAAGAGAAGGCTCCAGGGAGACCTCATTGCAGCCTTCCAGTACCTATAGAGGGCCTACAGGAAAGCTGGGGAGGGTCTCTTTGTCAGGGTGTGGAGTGATAGGACAAGGAATAATGGCTTTATATTTAAAGAGAGTTGATTTAGATTAGATATTCAAAATAAATTCTTTACTGAGAGGGTGGTGAAACACTGAAACAGGTTTCCCAGCAAAGTTGTGGATGCCCCATTCCTGGAAGTGTTTAAGCGCAGGCTGGATGGGGCCTTGAGCAACCTAGTCTGGTGGGAGGTGTCCCGGCCCACTGGAATTGCTTAGAATTAGATGATCTTTAAGGTCCCTTCCAATCCAAACCATCCTGTGCTTCTGTGAAATCCCTCTGGTGTTGAGGTGTATGCAGACTGACAGATCACTGAACTGGAAGTATGCAGATGAAGGATCTAAGTCACAGCAGCTCCTGTGCCCTCTCCACAACTTGAAGGAATGCAGTATTGCTAGAAGACCCTGGAATAACACAAGCCTTAAAGACCAATACGAGAGTGATACAGGGGGGTATTATATCATACCTTGTAGACTCTGGATTAATCGTTCATTTGTTGTGATGTTGTTCATCAGCACTGCCTGGAAGGCACAAAACAGAAAACGATGTTTTAATTGCGAAGGGCCTGTGTTACCATTAAGGTTACAAACAACAACAACCAAAGCACTTAAAACTGGATTTTTAATTTGTGAGTGCTGAGTTACAGTCAAACACAAAAACTTTATTAGCTGCTCTAGAGATATATTATTACAAACAACAAGCACTTATTTTAACCCAGATTTCCCAGTATACATACACAAAAAAAACAGCTATCACTACACAGATATCATGAACAAAAGTAGGAGGAATTTACAGAACCCACTACTAAAACTGCTTGCTGCTTCATTCTGGTTTAATCTTATTCCATAAAAGAGAATACCTTGTAGTATAACTTGCTGTTAACTCCTGCTCACCTGCGCTCAGGAACACAAGCATGAGACAGAAAGCATAAGTGAACTCTGCAAAAGCAACTCGAAGCCTTTGCCTTGTATCACATTTCTAATCATCCACTCCTGCTGTGATAAGAAAGCACTGCATAATGTTCCTCCATTCCCTCACTTCCTGCTTGCTCTCTCACTCTGAAGAAGCAGTCAACGTATGAACATGATTCATCCCTTTTTCCCCTCACTCGCCCTCTCCCAGTGCAAATACGAATACCCCAAAACATCTGAATATTCACTGAACTAACATGAACCTAAATGAAAATAATTCCTCTGAGTCAAATATCAACATAACTCACATTTACCATTCAGAAAGCCTGGTCCAGGAGTCTTAAAGATGAAATCCACTGATCCTTCAGCAATGATCCAGTCTCAAGAGCATATTTCTTATATTTTATTGCAATTTTGTAGATACCAGTTTTCCCAGGACACCCCTATATTCTGCAAGGGGTCTGAGATCAGGATACATCAAGCCCACAGTTTCCCAAAGCTGTTGCTCAAGTACTGATGCATACACATACCCATACCCACATCACTTCAAAGGAAAAAAAATGCCTACATTCATTCTGCCTGCCCATGCCATGCCAGCCCATGCTGCCAGTCAGGGCCTATTTTCTTGAAGACTACAGTAACAAGTAGTAACTGAGGAGGAGGAAAGTGTTCAATCAATCCAAATGAGGTAACACAGCAGAGGCATGGATTTGTCTTTTGTCCACCCTTTAAAAAGTCCCAATTCAAAGAAGTGACCGTTCATGTCCTGATGAAGAGGCAGACATTTTCTACCCAGTAAGAGAAATATTCTTACACCATCCTATACATACAGTCAGTCCATGAACACCATTGTGAAACCTCATAATCAAAGGTTTTGCTACTTTATTAAAAAGAAAAAAAAATAGTAATGACATGAAAAACAGCACATACTTGGGATTACCTCCTGTCTGCCTTCTCCTTTCTTATAGGACAGGGTAAAAAACGGTCTGGATTTGTTTTCACTGGTTTACTGGAGAAAGTATTAGAGTTTGACATGGCCATTTTATGTTCAGACAGATTTTTGTTGGTTTGTTCTTTAATGAAACCCCTAAATACCAGAGCCATTTATTTCATTTTGACAGTGAAGAAGACAAGAGTTAAATGTTTTGTACCTCAGGACAGCAATAACTGTGATTAGCTGATGTGCAGAAAAGTGAGAAAGTCCCCTCGAAACATTAAGAGATAAATATGTATCTTACTCGTTTGGACTGCATAAATCCAAATCAAATAAAACTTCCTTTTGACAATGCCACACCTACCTTCCTGAATTTGAGGGTAAGAGTACAGGAAGAAATCATGGAAATCTATTCACCTGTTTAACTTGAGCAGAAATGCTGTTTAATAATTTACAGGGCAGTGTTTCAACTGCCAGTTTTCTATCTGACTGTATCAATAGCTTCAGGCTTTCCATTCTTCCTCCTGCCATGCAAACATTAGCTAATCTTTGCTCCACAGCTATGAATTAGGCAGAGGGTATTTTATTTTTCACAATGCAGCGTAACAGTCAGCAAACACAAGCCTAAACTCAGAGCAAGGAAAAAAAATTAGATTTTAAATCTCATTGAGCCCACAGAACAATACCTATAATCCCTAGCAGTGATTATTCGGCTTCAGGATACTCGGTATTTTGCCATATCACAGTCCGATCTCTGACTGCGGGAGTGAGTAACTCTGTTAGACAGAACCAGCTTGTTGTACTTGCATGCATGCCTTGCACAGAAGACCTTGCGACTATCAGACAGGAAAGGTCAGTCTCCAGCTTGGGGGTCCCTATGGTGGGTAGCAGGCCCTCAGAAACCAAAATGGAAAGCCACGCTGCCATCAGCCAATAATGGAAAAATCTTGCTACAGCTGGACAGCAAATGTTTTAATGACAACTGAGAGAGATATTTTTTATTTACCAATGAACATGTCTACACAAGTCATATTCTACTCAAGAAGCACAAACATTAAAGGTATTGTTACTTAAAAAAAATAGAAACATACGGAAATGCATGCATGGAAGCACTGAAATAAGCTATCTCAAAGCGTATGTTTTGAGCACATACTCTGAACTACACACAAGCATTTCATCAGATTAATGCCTTATACAGCAGCTGCAATAAACGTACTAATAAGCATACTACACTAGCTCCTTCAGCACTGGCTGTACATGGCTTTTGATACCATCGTAAAACAAGCTAGCGCCAGCACCCTGAGCCGATGCACGTGTTTTCCAACAATAACTGAACTCAGCATATCCAGGCACATAATGAGATTCCTGATAGAAAAGGAATAAAAGAGCAAAGTAGCTGAGAAGAGTAAATATTTGTTTCAGAACTAAAACCAGTAAAAAGGGGCTTTGCACTCACAAGGACAAAAAGGTCAGACAGCATCAGTAATCTTAAGCTGCACACACTCTATGCTTCCACTTTCGGGGTGCCTATGGTTCAGCCAGTCCCAGACCATCATTTTTTCTTCACCATATTGAAACACAATTTAAAATCAGATGCTCTCCAGATACATGCTGTACCAGTTATGAGTAAGCAGACTGATTTCTCTTGCTAATTCAGAAACACCACACGGCAGCAAGTAAAGCGGGGGGCAAGGCAGTGCCTGCTTTCCTTAAAACTTTCCAGAACTAGAAGATAAAACACAGTTTCTTTCAAAAACAGAAACAAAACATACATATGTTCCTCTTACTCTTCACAGCAGACTTTTCTTCCCTAACTCTTCCCCCTGTCTACCATCACCCTGTTTTCAGTAGAGTCCACTCTCAGCACATCAACTGGTACTTTGCCTCAGAATGCTGCACTGGGAATTGAGATTTTCCCGGAAGGAAGGATGAGAGCAGCTGTGGCCAATGTTAAATGAGTAATAGTGACACACAAAGCTTGCTGCTCTTCCTCAGTAAAACAGGATATGGGATGGGGAAGCATCACAGAAATCCAAAGAAAAAGAAAATTGCAAAAGTATGTTCCAAGAGTTAAAACTAAAAACAGATTACATGGCTACACTCTTCAAAAAGACTACTGTGGGTGTATACATCCCAGAAGCTACAAGTCCTGAAAGGCAACCACACTGGATATTGCTCTGCTTTAGAAAATTGTTTATGGATTACAAACAGCCCTTTTGCACTCCCGATTCCTTATTTGTTGTTACTGAGAGTTCACGTAAGCTCTCTTGATCTCTTCAGTCTATTTTTGTATGGATTTCCAGAAGACATTGGCTAAATCTACATTAATCCTCAAAAGTTCAAACAGATTTTTTTTTAAAGCAGACTGGTTACAGAAATGTTTTAGACGTACTCAGATGTAGGAGAAGTATTATGACAGCAATTACCCAGGATTACATTGCCTCAATGAATGGTGAGCCCATGGGGTATTTCAGGCTCCGACAATCTCCTACCTTCCGTGCCTTTGCTCTTGAAGTAGCACGCAGCACTTCAACTAGAAAAGCAGGCAGATGTAACGCTCAGTGGCTGTCACATTGCCTCCAACAGTGGCTTTAACTTGCAGAGTATCTTACTGGTGCATAAGTTTGGAACCAACTTCAGAGGCTTAATTATCCTTGTCATATTATCAGCATATCACTACATCCTTATCCATATAATGAGCAGAGTAATAAGATGCAGTGACCACAGATGAGCTGCAATTACTCTGGGTCTCAAATCTTATCTGAGAGTTGCTTTTGTAAGAAGTCCAGATTGTGAAGGTTTGCTACCGCACATATTTTTTTCTATATCCAGATGTCCTATAAATTCTCCCTGAAAAAGAGTAGGGTTTTTTTTTGAGATAGACCATTCACTTCACATCAGCACTTTCACTTTTCTTATTTATAAAGAACAATGAAAATTAAAACAAAATCCTGTCTATCATTCAAAGATCTGTCTAGTCCCATTTAGACAGTTTGTATTACTTGGAAAGAGAGCTGAGTGACTCAGGGTTTAGACTTGCATTCATCCCTCCTGGAAAAGGTAAATACTTGCTGTTAATCCCCAGGGAGGGGAATAAAGTTCAGTTCAAGGACTGAGGTTAGTACAACCAGAAAGGGTGAATTTATTACTTGTCCCCCAGGAATCCATAGTGCCAAAAACAGGGATATGCGTTTGTGTGTGTATACAAATATTCATGTATGCACATGTGCATATACAACACACGTTTAGACATAGATCTATACAGATAAACACACAAAAAAGCTCAGAAATAGTCTTTTCATATATTCTACATCCTGTTGTTAAATAACCGCTGATGCTGAAGAGCTTCTTCAGATTAAGGTCCTTAGCAAGGAGATGGAAGCTTTCCTTCTCTTCCACCACCACTGCCACATCAGGAGCGCTTCTAATTTATGGTGGATGAATCCATGCCAACTTGGTTGATGACATCTTTTGACAAATACAGTTTTCCAGTAAAGCACTTCTCCCTATGTTATGTTGCAGAGTTGGAAAACAAACAATATCTGTGTGGGATGTTTGCTCATGTGTCACAACAAGAGCAAATGCTGAGCTTGCCATGAAGTGGTACACAGACACATACTTGCTCGTTCTAGCACTTCACCTCCTGAGACTTGCTGTTTTCCACTCATGGAAAGAAGAAGAGAGGAAGTAAGTCCATTGCATCACTTTTATCTAATGTTTTCTACAGTGACAGCTCCTGGGTTTTCAACAGCAAACTTTACAGATTATTCCAAGCAGGTTGATAGAAATATGGGTGAGAATTAGTGGCCAAGCCAACAAAGGAAAACTCATGATAGGTGTTTACTACCACCTGATCAAGAGAAGAACACTGATGAATTGCCCTTTCCTCAACTACAGGAAGCATTATGCTCACAGGTCCTGGTCTTGCTGGGGAACATCAACCAACCTGACACCTGCCGGAAAAGCAGGACAGCAATCAGAGGACTCCCAGAGGACAGTTTCTTAATCCAGGCTACAGATGAACCAGAGGAATAGTTTTACTGGACCTGTTGCTCACTATCACATATATTATAATTGGGAGGGGTAGTAGGGGAGAGGTCAGGATAGGTAGCAGCCTGGGTTGCACTGCTTATGCCCTGCCAGACTTCATGATCTCAAAGAACATGGGCTGGGCAAAGAGCAAAGTTAAGACCTTTAACTTTAGGAAAAAGATCTTCACCTGTTTAAGGAAATGGTGAATACAATCCCGGGGGAAACTGCCTTTAGGGTCACTGAAGCAGAAAAGCGTTGGCAGCTCTTCAAGGATATTTTTCTTCAAGCACAAGAGTTCTTGATCCCCAAGTGCAAGAAATTAGGCAAGGAAGGCATGAGACCAGCATGGCTGCATAAATACCTCCTGGCTGAACTGAAGAGCAAGAAGGAAATGCATAGGCACTGGAAACAGGAACACACATCTTGGGAGCAATATAGGAATGCTGCCCGAGCATGTAGAGATGTGATTAGGAAAGCCAAGGCACAGATGGAACTGAACCAGGTGAGCAATGTGAAAAATAAGAAGGGCTTCTACAGGTACATTGGTCAGAAAAGGAGAACAAAGACAACATACCGTTCCTGACAAGTCAGAAAATCTAGTAATGACTGACATGGAAAAAGCTGAAGTGCTCAACAATTTTTTGCCTCTGTTTTCACTGGTGATCAACCTTCTCAAATCTCCCAGGTCCCCAAATCTCAAAACAGAGCTTGGGTGAATGCAGTTCCTCCATTCATAGGAGAAGACTGGGTTAGAGACCATCTGAGGAATCTGAACATGCCCAAGTCCATGGAACTTGATGGAGGTGCTTTCCAAGGTACAGAGGAACTGGAGGACCTAATTATCAGACCACGCCCTATCATATCTGAGAAGTCACGCCGGTCAGGTAAAGTTTCCAGTGACTGAGGAAAAAAAAAAAAAAATATCACCTGTATTCTTAAGAAGGGTAAAAAGGAAGACCCTGTAGACTACCAACCAGTTAGCCACACTTCAATTCCCAGCAAGATCATGGAGCAGATCCTGCTAGAAGCCATGTGGAAACATGTAGAGGCCAACTGGTCAACTAAAAAGAGCCAACACAGTTGCACCAAGAGCAAATCATGCATAACTAATCTTGTATGCCTCTGCAACGGAAGAATTACATCAATGGATAAGGGAAGGGTAACTAATGTCACCTACCTAGACTTCTGCAAAGCCTTTGACACAGTGTCCTATAACATTCTTATCTCTGAACTAGAAAGGTATGGATTTGGCAGATGATCAACAGTGTGGATAAGGAATTTGTTGGACAGCTGGCATCCAAAGTGCAATAAATGCCTCAATGTCCATATGGAAACCAGTAAAAAGTGGTATACTCAAGGTGCTGATACTAACTTCTTCATGAATAATATAGATGACGATGGGCCGGAGTGCAGGCTCAGCAAGTACGTGTATGACACCAAGCTGCATGGTGTAATCGATATACCAGAGGGAAAGGATACCACCCAGAGGGATCTTGACAGACTGGAAAAATGTGCTCAGGTGGTCCTCATGAAGTAAACCACGGACATGTGCAAGGTCCTCCACCTCTGTCTGAGCAGTCCCCAGTATCGGTACAGATTTGGTGCCAATTTGATTCAGAGCAGCACTGCAGAGAAGGACTTAGGGATACTGGTGGATGAAAAATTGTACATGAGCTCATTGAGCATTTGCAGGCCAGGAAACCAATCGTATCCTGGGCTGCATGAACAGAAGTGCTGCCAGCAGGCCAAGGAAGGTGATTCTCTCCCTCTACTCCAACCTTGTGAGATCCCAGCTGGAGTACCACATTCAGCTCTGTTCAAAGACAGGGTGGATGGGCCTTTGGGCAACCAGATCTATTATAAGCTCTGCTCCAGGTTGGACTAGATGATCTTTAGAGGTCCCTTCCAACCCAGACCATACAATGACTCTCTTCACTGGAATGCTGTCTGAATATCCTGGGGCATCTTTTTAATAGGCACATACATTAAAAAGTAAACAAAAACCATAACTCACTTTTTTAAAAACATACCAAAAGATTGAACTCAAATGGAAGACAGAAATTATCGAAGAAAACTGTTTGTCTCAAAAGAGGTAAAACTAATTGGCTTATTACATCTTTGAAGATAAAAATGATTTCAAAATAATTTAAAAATATATGCCATTGATTTACATATTAATGGCATACTTCAACCCTCATTTTCATTCAGTTCTTTTTCTACCACTTTCAGAGATTCTTCTGGTCATTTTTTGATTGCTCATCACATGTTTTGAGAAGCAAATTGCCATTTAACGGTGAACCGTTCACCCGAACAGCTCCTATTACCATCACCAGTTATATCTGTTTAGCCTGCTGAAAACTACAGTCCTGGAAAGCTGATCTACAAAATTTGGTCATGAGACTCTACAGGAGAAGTAATAAACAAGGTATGACTGTAACAAGAAGTAATAAACAAGGAATGACTACTCGCAGCTAAATACTCCTGGCAACAGTGAGAAAGTTATATTAATGGTTTACTGACACACAGGCAGTGTCTGTAACACAAAGAAAATACAAAATAAAATGGTTATTGACAATCATACATACTGTTATTTAAGTATGTATGTTTACATTCTTCACAAAGGACTTTCAAGCCTCTTGCAACATTGCACTGTCAAGAGTATCAACACTAAAGGCTGTTCTAACCCTTCCGGTGTCTCCCACTTCTATTATATTTAGTAGGCTGAAGATCCCACAAAATTTGTGATGCATTTAGATATAAACATCAACCATTATGCCTACTGAGAAAGTAAATACAAATGTATCTGTTGGTACAGTTTCTTGTTTTCAAGTTTTCAAACATTAGTGTACAGGTAAGAAAACCAGAGGCCAACCCAAGGTAGCTCTATTGATGGCTTAGGGAGACAGTAGAGGTATTATTCTGAAGTGCTATCACTTGCAGTTTTAATAGTTCGTATTCAAAAAGTTGATGATGTGCAACAGTAAATATATATAGAGAGAGATTTTGTCTTATTCTGTACGTTTCTTTCTTTTTCTTCCCCACAACATATTTCTGCTAAGTTTTCTCCATTACAGTCTGCTGAAGAAGTCTTTACCACTCTGAGGGCTATAATCACAATCACAGAATAGTTTGGGTTGGAAGGGACCTTAAAGCCCACCCAGTTCCATCCCCCCTGCCATGGGCAGGGACACCTCCCACCAGACCAGGCTGCCCAAAGCCCCATCCAGCCTGGCCTTGAACACCTCCAGGGATGGGGCATCCACAGCTTCTCTGGGCAGCCTGTGCCAGGGCCTCACCACCCTCTGAATAAAGAAATTCTTCCTAACTCTTTTTTAGTTTAAAACCATTAATAATGTGCATTCAATGTCCATTTTCTAAACATTATGATAATATATGTTAAACATTTTGCCACACAAATGTTGACCATACCCCCATTAGCTTGCACATTTGAACAACCTTACACTGCTGCAGAGAGCATAATGGTAAATCAGTCTCATTTTAAGTGTAGCTAGAATAGGGTCTACCTTCTCTTCCTGATGTGCTCTGTTGGCATTTTCCATCTGGAAGCTATGCAAGGACTGGATTTTATCAATCTGCTCTCGCTGCTTCTCCAGCTCTCCCTGGAATTCATTCTTTTTGAGCTCCACGGCGCCCCTCTCCGCTGCTGCTCTGCGGACTTTGCTTTCCAACCCCATGATCCGACTCTGAGGAAGAGCACATTAACAGAAGACAAAGAGAAATGTTTCCCCTCTGAAACTGTTTCAAAAGGGTCATGCTTTCAAACTTCACATAGGCAGAACTGGAATATGTAACCAGTAAACCCACTGTCCTTTTTACTGGTCTTCTGTTCTTTCATAGAATAGTTGGTGGTATCTGTCAGCCACCTGTAAGCGCACACACACATACATACACACACCAGTCTTATATAAATTATTGGTAACTCATATTCTGTAGAGGCCATAAAAATTTCAGTTAAAGATCATCAAATAAATACAAAGCTGTCTAAGTACTTAAGCTAAAAAAAAAAAAAAAAATCACAAACAAAAAACACACCAAAACAAAAATAAAACAAAAGAAACATAAAAAAAATATCATTCTACAATCTTTCTGAAGTACAAGGTCAAAACATTTCTCAAAATGCCCATCACTGCAGTTTCTAGTGTTGATCCTAAACTTACTCAGAGGGGAAAAAATAGTATCTCAAATCATCAACAATTTTTACTTAAGACCATGGAAATAATGGACAGAGGACAACACCATCCAATGTACACTTAATAACTGACATATAGCTGTTACACAAAGATACAATGCTCACTTATAAACAGAAAATTATTATTCTTGCCTGCTCAAAAAGCAGTTACAAGGTAAAAATTCAAGACCATCAAATACTACCCACACAAATGAGGTAAAGGAATTAAGCCATGCGCTGTCAAGGTCAGTTTTCTTTAAAGGATTCATATAGTTTTGCAGGACATTCTTTCTAAACTTTTTGCATTAAATGGTTTATGGGCAGTAAGGAGGAATATGAAGACACACACACAAAATTAGACAGTATTTACCCAGTCGTAAAGACCTGGGGATTCTTGGCAGATAAAAATAAAATGAATATAATAAGAACTGTGCATGTGCCAAGACTGCCAGGAGATGGATTGAATCTTCTTACATCACAGTATGCTGTATATTACTGCCTGACTACTCCGCTTCATTGCCACTGCAAGAGAATGGACAGGAGGAGGGAAAAATATATATATATATATATATATATATATATAAAAAGAACATGTAGTTTGGCTGGAAGAGCAAAGAAAAAGCACTTATTCCGTGTTAGTCATAACAGCAGCAAAGTCTTGCCAACAAATGAATGGGTTATATGAGTGTTTTAAAAGCTCCATTCATAGCTTTGGATGTGCTTCTATTTTAGTCAGAGTGCATGACTACACAGAAGTGAAAGTATTTTCAATCATATTCTTTGCGGAAGGTGTACAAGATGATACAGTAAATCAGTAACAGTAAATGGGATTTCATGTCTATATGTTATTGAGACCAAGACACGCTGGTATGCTGGCTTATCTTCCTATCAGCTGCCCCATGATCGTGCAACAAAGCCTCAGTATTACTGCCGCAGCTACAAACAGCTGGTAGCCACCACCCTGAGAGCCCTCACTAAAGTAAAGAGGAGAGATGACCAAGTTTTCAGAAGAAATGACATCATACTCTGTCACCACAGGAAAAATAAGATGTTCCCTCAAGTGCATGGCCCAAGACGTGCCCTGCTTGAAGAGTGTCAGCTGCGGGGTGGAACAGCAATGCAGTTCCAACAGCCATCAACTCAGTGTTAAAATTCAGTTCAATTAAAAAGAAAATAATATAATAATTCAATAGAAAAATTTGGGAAGAGTTCTCATAAGCCATGTTTAATCACCAGGCTTTAAATTTTCAAGTTTTTGTTGTTGCAGATTATTAAAGAAAAAGAAAGAAAAAACAGAGGAGAGAGGGGAGAGTTGAACTCTCAACTTCAGAATGTGCAGTCCAGTAAGGATAAAAAACCCAAGCTCAATAGACACAAAAAATACAGTCACCACTACAAAATAGCAGAGTAATTATTTCCATGTGAGCTCTGTGCCTTCTTCAGGAACGATTTCTAAGAAATACAAATCCACATTTCTCAATACCATTTCTGAACAAGCTAGATTTCTCTGTCCTTGGTGGGAAAGTGTGTGTGCATCCTTATTCGTCTAACATTTATCCAAAGAGGTCAATCTTACTTTATACAAAAAACAGAAGTCACCAGAATGGCGAAAATATGGGAAAATAATTTATGGAGATGAGCAAATTACGGAGGGCCATTCGGATTAAAAAATGGGGGCAAGATGAAATGTGCTCTGAGGGAAAAAAAAAAAAAAAAGAAAAAAAAAACAGGATGCCACATCTGCAAACTGAAACAGAACAAACCAGCTGAATGCCACATGTGTGTGGAAGTTACAGACACCATATGTAGGTCTTCAGGTTTTGGGTCCCCCTTACCTACAAAACAGGCATTCCTCCCATTTCCCCATCTCCCTGTGCTAATGAGCATCAACTGTAATTTTTGTGTAAATCCCTAAAGTAAGCCAAAGTTCCTAGCTTACCATATGAGGAAGCATCCTTCTTGCTGTGGACTACCTTTATTAACCATACACGTGCAAGACCACGTGCAGACCAACAGGAACATTACCTGCAGATCCACATTGCGAGAGCTTGCAATCCAGTAATTGAAACCCAAAACAATGATGCAAGCCAGGAGCCCGGCCACGAGAAGAGGTGGAGACTTCATCCCTTAGCAGCTGTTTCCTAGCCCTACAATTTCAAAAAAATAAAAATAAAAATTAACCAAAATACACAACCACAACAGTGTAGGAATATGCAAATTTAAATACATGTCTTATATTGCATCCTCCACTTAGATTACTTTACACACACAATCAAGCTTTCACTGTAGTAATGCAACAGCTCTCAGCTGAATGGACTACACCTAGCAAGGAAGGCATTCTGCCTAGGTATTTCCATCTGGGGGTGCTCAAGGAAAGGCTGGACGTGGTGCTTAGGGACATGGTTTTGTGGGTGACATTGGTAGTAGGCGGATGGTTGGACCAGATGACTTTGGAGGTCTTTTCCTTTTCCAGCCTTAGTGATTCTGTAGTTCTGAGGGATTCTGTATGATCTGAAGGATTGAAAAAACAAAACAAAACAAAACAAAACAAAAAAAACACTGTATCATACTATTAGTTTCTACATAAACCTTCACATCAAGTGCAGGGATAAGTCTTGAATATGCTTGACGATATAATGAAAATCTGCAATGAACAGAACAAACCCGCCATCCTTCTATCATATATCCCATCCAGCAAGTTAATCAGACAATGCTGGACTGGAGGTAAGAGGATAGATTCCTTGTAATCTCATTTAGTCAGTAATGAAATTCAAGTCTCATGGTTTCGGGAGTAATTTACACTTTGCTTTCAAAACATGGGTAGTTCAAGTTTTTGCCCTGGTAATATGATTCTAATGTTTTGGTTCCACACTAGTTAGTTAGTAAGTAAACAAATCAGATTATACCAAATTACTTTATGGATAATCTTTAAAATATATAAATAAACAAAGTTAAGCAAACACTCTGTTGATTTCAATGGGAAATTGTACCAAGTGATGTTTCTCTTGATACTCAGCTTTCTTCTGCTCCTCACAACAACAAACTTGCTTTAGTAAGTGGGGTTTAACAAACGAAGAGTACCAATTGCTGTTGAGCCTTGGTTTATTCTGTGGTGCTGCCTATTCCAACATGAAACGAGGGCAAAGGGCAGCTGCAATTCTGTTTGCAACAGGCCATAGTCTTCCCATGATGCGATAAAATCTGGTCTTAATGAATGCAGTAACACCTAGCTCAATGAATCCTCAAACTGGACTGGGAACCTTGGGCACAGTTTGTAATACCGACTGCTCTCTTGCAAACTGGTATTAACCTTTTTTCTCTCCTTTTTGTACTACTGCAGACAAAAGCCAGCAAAAATAAGCACAGAAGATCAAACAGCAAACACAGATGTATTGCAAGACACTAACTCAACATGAAATGGGTGCATTTACTGTTAAAACACCGTACAGTCTCTCAAGTGAATGCTCCTAAAATGACTTCTTTTTCCCTATGCATGCAATTTACAGGCTGTAATGTATTTATAAATTAATAAATGGTAGCAACTCTCAAAGTGTTTATGTGGGGACAGACACTGTAATCACAAGGGAAAAAGAAAATGTCAGCAGCTAGCAGGGAACAGAGATGTTGATATTACTCTATTCCCTTAGGTCCCACAACAGCTCACCTACATTTAGTAAGTGCATGCATCGAGAGCAAAACCCACTCTGGAACACTCCCCTTTGGATGCAGGGTAAGACACAACCTTTCTTCACCTTTCCCCAGCAGGAATTGCACAAGACTGCCAGTCCGGTAAGTGCTTCACGTCTATTTGCTCATTTGAAAACACTGTGTGAGCTTATCTATTTATTTGGGGACAGGTGCCCAACGGCAGAAGGCAGCTTCCTGAAAGTGCCACCTCTTCACTCGTGCCTCACCTTGACCAGCGGCTGGCTGAGGTGTAAACCCGTCCTCCTGAGGAGCAGGTGAAGCACACGAAGCACGGAGTTGCACGGGTACAACACCTCAAGTCCAGGTTTCCACCAAGGATCCAGCGGTCGCACACAGCGCAGCCCCGATGGCAGTCACAGGGACACGTGCAAGGCAAAGGCAGGGTGGGGAAGAGGCACGAATTCTAGTCATAAAGCACAAAATCAAGATGCAGTGGATGAAATCACATGCCTACAGATACGTACGCATTTCCAACACAGGGCTAAGGATTATGGAAATGTGTACACCGTTGTACAGACTGTTTTTCCTGCCTTGCCATGTTAAGAGGAGCGCCTGAGATTTACACAGCCTCCTTGTCTCCACAGGCTCCCTGAAAACCTAGAACTGCAGATGTCCGGAGTGGCAAAAACAGCATGCAGGAAATGGGCATGACCACGTCAGCTAAGAGCAAGGTAATTCGTTTATTTTTGCTTACCAGAAAACCACAAATATAAAATACTTATACAAATAAAATACCACACTTCAAAAAAATGTATATCAAAATTCATCATGAAGTCACCAGTATCCTGTTATTCACTGTAAATGTATTAGTTGGTACACTTAAAAACACGGAAAAAAATTACCAAATATAAACTGCAATATACAGTGCGTCATTCTAAGCATTACTTGAATAAAATGATTGGTATTTTCCTCCTGTCGGTCAGAAGTAGAGGAAGCAATACATCTTATCAGCTACAGAAGCCTGCACTGGAAATTAATTATTATTTAGACTAGATGTTTAGTTCCAAGAGACTCAACAGTAAAGCAATTATACAAAGGACAATTGGTTCAGGGCACACCTTAAAGCACAGGTGCAAAACGTTACACCTACCCAGCGTGCAAGCTGAGGAGCCTGAATTCCTTTCCTGCTGCTTTCAGCTGCTAAGAGCTGGGAAGCAAGCACTGACTTCAGTAAAGCATGCTCAACTTCCATATGTTTTTCCCCTCTAGCAAACTCAGTGTTGCTTGCCTTTAGTAATTGATGTGAATAGAGAATATATTTTATAGACACCAGAAGGAACGGCAAAAGGAAGAGTAAAGGGGAGAGATGCACAGAAGGACCTTGCATCTAACCAGTGCAGGCACTAAACATAACCTCACTTGCAGTATCGGCATCTCTCTCATCAGCCTAAAAATAAAATCTCTGTAACTTTCTACCAGGGATATACACACGTGTTCTGGTGGAAAGATAAGCAAATCAGCTCAGTAAATACATTTATATGGAAATGTATTTGTCATGCTGTTTTCCAGGAAGTATCTGGTTTGGCAGAGTGATTTGAGTTGAAAAGAAAATATGTTTCTGATTTTATGGGTAAGAAAGTGATTTTACTGAACATGAAGGAATCCATATCTCATGAATGTTTACTACAGATGTGAAAATCAGATGCTGTGCATTTGGTAGAGCACAAAATTCCTGACTTCAGCACAGCCAATTTCAGTCTTCTGCTTTGCCAGCCTAGCAGAGCTCCACGGAGAAGGAGGTGTGTTAGACTTTAGGATATTCAGGCAAACTAACATCTATCGTTCCTCGTTTGAATATATCGTCAGTCCAAGCAAATCTTTCTCTTACAGCTGTCATGTAGGTAGTTGCTATCAAGCAGCTTCCAGTACAGACAGCCAACAAATGCACCAACTCCGGACAAGGATTTTATAAACAAAGACAAAGCAAGATGATTTGTGCGTGCCAAAATCCGAAGAGGAAAGCCAAGTCCCCCTGCTTACCGGGCCCAGCTTGGCATATTTGCACGAGACCCGCCAAGCAAGGGCCAGCACACCAAACGAAGCACTCACTAAAAACCTGGGGCAGTTCTGGGCAATGCCTCTGCCTCCCCTCAGACACAGTAACGCAAAGGCAAAACCCACTGAAGATCTGGGAGTTGATATCCTAGTTCCTTATTGGGTGAACCCTACTTTCCAAAAACAAACATATAATGGATCAGCTTCATCAACAGACTAAGCTACACCCGACCAACATCATAATGACATCCTGATCAAGTGTTCTCGTTTGTTAACCAACACTTACAAGCTAACAAAGCGGATGGCACACAGCCTACTCACACTTACTGCCTCCCCTTGCCTGCTGACTGCCCAGCCACCACAAGGCACAAAACCAGCACAACAGCACAAAGACAAACCCAGCAGGGAAACACAGCGGCCACCATGGGAGCGCCGCGACCCTTTCCCAGCGGAGGCTCGATTCCTCGTCCCAGCTTACAGCACAGATGTATCTGGGAAGGGCAACCTGGAGCTGCAGGCACGAGGACACCATGGGCTGATGGGCTGGGAGGGCCAGACCTTTTCTTCTCAAGTGTCTTTCACAGGCACCTGCAAACTGCAGGCTGAAAGCAATAAATAAATAAATACTCCTGAAGTGTTCAGCAACAGCCACTTTACAAAATTCCATGCTCCGGACAACTGGTTCACTTCACGGTGGCAACCAGCCAGAAAAATTCGCGCACATGCTGCCCGATGTTACTGAGTCACTATTTGCCCAAATTATCAAGTTACACTTTCCCCAGGAAGAGGAGGGGAGGCACTCGGTGTAACAGGTTTGGTGACTGCATTTTCATCATTCTCAGGAAAAATCACCGCTTGATACTCAGATTGGGCCTTAGGTCTTCCCTTCAAGTAGGTATGAAAGCACTGAGAAAGGTGTCTGCTCAGGGAGAGGCCGGTCATTACCGCCGTCCCACCAGCTATTTTACACCTTTTACAGAAGAATTTCGTCCTGCAGCTGACCACAAGGAGCTAACAACCAGAACTGACTCAGTCACCCGCAATGCGCTGCTCTTTACACTCGCTTGATTTTAAAGAGAAGACCCAAGCAGGTTTGTAGCTAATAAGTTGCTAGGGGCTTGCGTTAGGTATCTGTTCTGATGAGGCAGCTACATAACCAAAGTAACCGGACAAAATCTTGTAAAACACCCTCACGAAGTTTTCAGGCACACATTTTCCAGGCACGTTTGTAGACATCACTACCAGCAACCATGAACAATTGTGTATGAAAAGAGAATTAAATGGGAAGGTTATGAGAGAAACCGCAACACTTAGACCGTTCTTTTTAAGAAAACAGATTGCGCTCGGGGCTTTTTCCATGCGAAATGGACTACCCGTGTTAGGACCAAAATTAAAAGGACCCCCACTTGATCTTGAAACGCAGTTCGTGGGAAAGGGCTGCAGCGGGTTCAGGCAGGCGCTGCGAGAGCCACACCACCACCACGTTGCTCCCACCGCTGCCGGGCTGTCCGGCTGGGCAGCGCACAGACCTCCCGCTGCAAAGTGAGAAACGCCGAAAACCGGCGCTGCCAGCGGCTCTTCAGGAGCTCGGTGCTGTTCTGATGCAAGACTGGCACGGGCTCCACCGGAGACACGGGCATCCTCTGCGGGCTGGCACAGCACCGGGGCAGGACAGGGCACGCCCCGGGGCCCCCCGCGGCTCCGCGGGGCCGCAGGACGAGAGGCCCGGCCGCCCCCCGCTGGCACGGAGCCGCGAGCAGCGGCTGCAAAGCGGCTGAGGGAGGCCCGGAGGGAGCCAGCCCGCTCCGCCCGTGCCCGGCCCGGCTGCCAGGGCCGCGTCCCCGGGCACGGCGGGGCGAGAGGCACCGCGCTGCCCGCCCCGCTGCCCGCCCCGCGGCTCCCCGCTCCCTCACGCCCCACACGCCGGGCCGCGGCCCCACAGCGCGGCGGAGGCCGCGGCGCCGCTCTCCCCGCTCACCTCGCCGCCGTTACCGCTGCCGGGCTGGCTCCGCCGGAGCAGGAAGGCGGCCGCCGCCTCTCCCGCCCCAGCCCCCGGCGCCTCCTGCCGGGGAGGGCGGTGCTGGCAGGCGGGCAGGGCCGGGCCGGGCCGGGCAGGCAGGGCAGAGGGGGTTGGAGGGTTTCCACCCTCCGGTCCTGAATGTTGCTCCTGCCCCTCGGCTTGTGGCGGCGTTATGGGAACGGTGCGGGCGGCAGCCGGGCACAGAGCTGCCCCAGCGCAGCTCTGAGCCGTGAGGGAGAGGTTATTGTTCTTTGGGAAGAGGTTATTGTTCTGAGGTGAATGTCCTTAACACATCTGGGGCAGTAGGCATCATTAAAAAACATAAAACAATGAAAAAGTAATTTATGACTGAACAAGTAGCTCAAACTTTAAAAAAACAACCGACCAAACAAACAAACCAAAAAAAGCCATCTTTCACCATCAGAAGATAGCACTGAACGTGATCACAGAATCATAGAATATCCCAAGTTGGAAGAGGCCCACAAGGATCATCACGTCCAACTCCTGGCACCACACAGGTCTACCCAAAAATTCAGGCCATGTGACTGAGGGCACAGCCCAAACACTTCTTAAACGACAGGCTTGGTGCCGTGACTGTGTCGCTGGGGAGCCTGTTCCAGTGCACAACCACCCTCTCAGTGAAGAACCTCTTCCTGATGCCTAGCCTAAACCTCCCCTGTCACAGCTTGACACCATTCCTATCACTGGTCACTAAAGAGAATAGGTCGGCACCTGCCCCTCCACTCCCCCTCGTGAGGAAGCCATAGACCGTGATGAGGTCCCCCCTCAGCCTCCTCTTCTCCAGGCTGAACAGGCCCAGTGACCTCAGCCGCTCCTCTAAGTCTTCCCCTCCAGGCCCTTCACCATCTTCGTCGCCCTCCCCTGGACACTCTCCAACAGTTGAATGTCCTTTGTGTACTGCGGTGCCCAGAACTGCACACAGTACTCAAGGTGAGGCCGCAACAGTGCGAAGTAGAGCAGGATGATCACTTCCCTCGACCGACTAGCAATGCTGTGCTTGACACTTCTGTTCCTTAAAGACTATTTTAAAATGATCAGAGTAAGATATGCACTTTAGCATTTTCACTTGAGAGAGCTTTCCTTCCTTCCTTCCTTCCTTCCTTCCTTCCTTCCTTCCTTCCATGTACAAAACTTTTGTCTAGGTCAGAAACAAAGTTTTGTTGCAAGTTCAAAGCCATGTTGGAGCACATCCCTCTTGTCATCTAGTTAGGGAGATATGTAATTTCCTGACTGGGAGCAATTTGCTCTTTTTTTTTTTTTTTTTTTTTTTTTTTTTTTTTTTTTAAGGAAAAGTGGATCCTTCTTTGCAGCACATGCAAAGCCTCGAGTTATAATTTGACTAAAAACAGGGCTTCGATGTTTAGGGAACTGAACTGTTTGCCAAGATTCATAGAAACACAATGGCAGTCAGAAAACGGCTCATTTGTCTTTGTAAGCAAGACAAGAAAGATGTTAAAAATAAACACCGATAAAAATATTAATTAGGAATCATTGTGCAAGCAGAAAATGTGAGGACTGTCTGCAGCTGGGACCACTCATAGACTAATTTTTCCCTGCTTCCTTACAGGCAGCCAAGACTTCTGGAGACATAACCCCATTATTTTCCTTTTCTTGGTAGATTGTCTTGATGAGTAGCTGTTCTGTCCAAAAAGATCAGGAATAAAAAGTCTCTTAGATACATAAATAGCTGACAGGTCTCAGAAGCTAATTGACTATAAAGCCCATTTTCAATAGCGAGAGTGAAGGTTTCAAGTCCAGCACTGACTGCAGTATGCATCCAATGAGAATAAATTAACTGAGTTCAGAAACTGCAGCACTATGCAGTTTGCAAAAAGTGATTTTATGAACATTTAAGGACATTGACAGTTACAGAACTAGTTAACAGCATTTATCAGTAGCCATCACCTACCAATGTTTTAGAAAATACTAGTAACTGATACTGACAGACAGGTAGTTGTGAAAACATCAGATGCTGCAGAGCGATGGCTCTTACATAAAAAAATAAAAATAAAAATAAAAACCTGCTGTATTTAAGTTTCATAGTCATCATTACTTTCCCTATTAACTAATGCTCTAGGCTACAACTATAACCAGTCTTGCATAAAAATTAGTAGAAAATGCAAAAACAGCTCAGCAATATTTCCTGATTCCTAAATGTGCATAATACTACCATGGTCTTTCAGAACTATGTCCTAAAACTTCTTTGGAGCCAACAGAAATGCACTTATACATATGCTAAACTGCAGAGAAGTTAAATAACTCAGCAAGATCTCTTGGGACCAGTACTAGAAGTAGTAAACTTGATAAAGGTCTGTTTATATGAGCTTCAGAAGACAGTGCAGCCCTCAGCCCAGGGCAGAGCTGGTGGTGAGAGTGAAGCCAGATTTGTAATTGGAAACACTATGCACTGGAAATGAGTTTTGGTGACTTCCTGCTGCTGAAATACTATGCATGAGGAACATCATCTAGAAAGAAGTAAAATGATTTGCAGAAAAGTGCTGGAGGTGGATTGCCTGTGTAATTTTTGTTTGTTTGTTTGCAAACATTTGTGAAAATCAAAACTAGAGGTTAAAGTGAAGAAAATTAGATGTGCTTTGAGGAAGAGGAATGAAAAGGACCCAAACTTGTATAATAATAGTTATTTATCATGAAATTAACCTGAAACACAACAGTAGATGTGGTAACATTGGCATACACATGTATATAGCTGGCATACTAATGAAACCAGGATGCATTCACACAGAAAAAGTCTGCAAATCAGTCAATGGTAGGGAAAAAATGTTTTATGCATGTCATAAGTATTAAAACTGACTGAAGTGCAAATTTTTTTATTTAACATTAAGAGGAGTCCTGTGAGAGAGAACAGGATTCAGCACAAGCCTCTGTTACAGGAGGTCTGTTGTGTTGCTAGGGCTCTGCATCCGAACTTCCCTGTAAACATCAAGCTTTGACAGATGCTAAAATTTCCTTTAAAAGAAAACACCTGAGGTACAATGTACTTTGCAGTTGATGCCATGGAGATACATCCACTCTTTCTTGAACATTTGGACATATAATTCAGGAGACTTAATCCGTGTGAGAAGATTGTTCTGAAGCGTAGAAGTACTAAGTTTTCAGGGAGTGACTGACATATAGCCTGCCTGACATGTACAATCCACAGCTGTTAGATACTACCAGCCCAGTGTTAACATGTCTGTGCTTAATGTAATGTTTCTGACATCTCCATTGAAGAGCAAAACTAATGCTAAAAATAACAACAACAACAACACCTCTTTGATATCTTAGAAAATGCCTTCTAATTTTGCATTGTGCCTTCCTCATTATCTGAAGCACAAGGATGCAAATTGTTTACCTTTCTGATATGTGGGAAAAGAGAGACATCGTTTCTAAGTACCATGTTGTGACCATTCAGGATGGGTTGGTCAGGCCCTTCTGAATAAGCTCTTCTTGAATAGTACAGGCTTGTCTAAAAGTATATTAGTTATTTAAGATGCATTGTTTAAACATGTGTGAAGATTCTAATCCTATCCCTGACATTGATTTCTGTGCAGCCCTGAGCATGTCATCTAAAATCTTAGGTTTTAAAATAAATACCTTTCTCACAAACAGGGAGAAGACATACAGCTGGTGCAGAGTAAGTTTTGGTATTCGCTTTTCACTTTTATATATATATACATATATATATATATATATATATATGGTGCTCTTGGATAAAAGAAAATTACAAATCAAATGCCTACGTGTAATTTTAAATATTTCCTTTAGTATTATGTACTGACTGTGTATCCCACTTTTAAAGCCCTTGAACTGGTAGTACTTCAGAAGATATCTCATGTCCTTACTGCAGCACGAGGATTTAAAAGTATTTTCTTGTTTAAAAGTTTTTTATAGAAAGCTTTTAATGGAATTTTTAATAGGTTAGCAA
This sequence comes from Oxyura jamaicensis, assembly GCF_011077185.1. NCBI lineage: Eukaryota > Metazoa > Chordata > Aves > Anseriformes > Anatidae > Oxyura > Oxyura jamaicensis. The sequence goes on from NC_048926.1 coordinate 43,799,777, forward strand.
TTGAAACTTGGTAGTGTTTCTTCTCATTATGAAAACACAATAAATACATATAAAAAGTAAGTCACAAAAACCAATGAAAAAATACAGTGTCTTGTAATTCTAGATGCTGAAGAACTGTAAGCATAACTCCAACTTCAGGCCTAGATAAAGCAAAGTAAGGTTTAGGGCATGATTTAATTTTGACTCACCTTCTTGGTCACACAGAAGAACATCATGATGATAGACTTGTTCTAACTATCCAGGTTGAATGCATTTCAAGCACAAGCCTGCTGCTCCTCTCTCTGCGTCCTGCCCCCCAAACAAAACAAAACAAAACAACCACAGAAAACAACAACAACAACAAAGAAAAAGGATTAAGGTAGAGAGGTGGCAAGTGCAAAGAAAATCTGTCAAATTAGATCCTACGCTTACGCTGGGATTCTGGAGTTTAACTGAAGCTATTGAACTATGGTGTCAACTAGCCTGACTTTTCCTGCAGGAAAATCCTGTCCCTCTGAAAGCCTGAGAAGTTTAGTCACTCACATGTTAAAGGCCAAGATTTTATCTTGTGTCTTTTCCAGAAAGAACTTCTTTTCAAGGATTGATGGGAAAAAAGATCGTACAACACAGGATGCAGGGGAAAAAAAAGTTTCAAAAATGCTTCACTGCATTAGAGGTACTGATTGCACTCGTGACATCAGCAGATTTGTTGCTATGCTCTTCACTTCTTCCACTCCAAAGCAAACTGAGAAAGAGGGATTTAAAATCAACAAGTCTTCTTGTATACATCTTACCTAACAAGTTTACTACTGTCTAGTAGCATCTGAAATAGATCTAACTTCTTCCTTATCAGTCTTATTTCCTTATTTCCTGGTCTCTTTTCTGCTTCATCCTCAAAGATTTTTTTTTTCTTTTTAGTACTATTTTACCTCTCCTATTACCTGGCAGAGAAGGAGCAACTCTCAACACTTAGTAGAGAAATAGATTACCTTGAACCACTTGTTTCTTTCCCAATATGCTTGCTTTTATTTTATTATTTTTTTTTTCTGCCAAATGGTAAGCTAAAACAGTCAAACTGTCATTATCCTTTCACTAAAAAATAAAATAAAATAAAATAATAAAAAAAATCAAACAGGAAAAAAAGAAATGGAAACATCATTCTGCCTCCCCAAAGCCACTGAAAATTTTCTGGTAGAGAAAGATGGTCAAAACCAGTCATGAGATCATTCTCTGGAGATCCATAATCAAAGTAATGTCAGATTGCTGTCAGCCAGCACAGGTGCAAAATTTCAGACTACTAGAGAAAGACACTAGACACGTTTTAGTATGGGTATAGTCAACTGTTTTACCATACTATTATTCCCAAAGATCCCAAACAACAGGCATGTAACTCCCCAGACCATCCGGTGAAGTTAAGTTTTAATGCATTCCCTTTTTTCCATATGTCATTAACTTAATTTTTCAGACATCTCTGTTTCCTCCTGCCAGTCTCATCTCTTTGAGGATCCTATATTTTAAGATCTGTTTCTTTGAATAGAGAGTTCAAGGTCCCTGGAGGTGTTTAAGGAAAGGGTTGATGAGTATTAGGGACGTGGTTTAGTGGGTAGTATTAGTGGTAGGTGGACGGTTGGACTAGATGATCTTGGAGGTCTTTTCCAGCCTTAATGGCTTTGATTCCCTTGAACATCTGGTCTAGTGTGAGGAAATTAAGACTTATGCTTTAAGCATCCAAAAGATTTGTAAAATTATCAAAAATAATTAACATGATACAAAATAGGGTCTTCTCTTTTGTTGTTGTTTTTTTGGGTTTTGTTGTTTGTTATTAATGTTTCATTAAGTCAGGGCTATATACAAAATCAGAAAGGACTGAAATGCTGAGGGCAGTTGCTGGGAGATGAATGATCTCCCTTACCTCCTGTCACCTTTTCTCAAGGGAGAGCATCTAGAGTCCATGTTGCATTCTTCAGAGGTGCAGAGCATATTACAGGATATAAAAAACACACATTTGCCACACGTTTCTTAAGAGCAGACAAAAAGTAATATGATCTTTTCTTCTGCACAATATATATGCATGTATTTGTTCTAAGTGCATACTGACTTATGTCTACGTTCACAAGGTCTGTTTTTACATCAAAAATAATTACAGACCCCCCCGTCGCTGGATGTAATTCTGTAGCCGGCGTTTAACAGCATGTACACTTAATGACCTCCTCTGGCCTTGAAAATATACCTCCAACAAATCTTCCACTAAAATGGGTGCAGGCTGAAGCACTGGAGTAAAAACTAACACTTACACAAACCAATTCATTTACATAATGAAAGCAATGAAGTGAGAATTTTCTAGTTAGAGTTTCCTAGTGAGAATTTACTAGAAAAGATTGATGTTCACTATTAAGATCAAGCAGCACACATAATGCTCTGCATGTTTTAATTCTTTTACTCCTTAGAATTGAATTTACGTACAGTGCTTTGTATTGAGCTGGAGTTCAGTTGCTAATTGGAAATAGGAGTAATTATGTGCTCACATCGGAATTAGTATTAGATAGTATTTTCTACTTCCATTTTAAAAGAAATTCACTCAGAATGAGTTTTTCACCTGGATTCCAACACATCTCCTTGTTTGCAGACATAGAAACTCTCTATTTAGGCAATTGCTTCATCATTTAAAAAAAAAAAAAAAAGAAAAAAAAAGGCAGGCACAAACAAAACAACAACAAGTAGGAATCAGGGAGTGTTTTATTTCCCACTGCGGCAGTCCCCAGAGGAACTGTCAGCTGAAATCTGACTGCAGTCCTGCATTACTGAAGCACAGGCATATTACCACAGGCAGATGATAAAAGGTTTTCTCTGCCATTCCCAGCTTTTGTATACTCTCTGAGCTACTCTAAATAACCCTGGATGCTGGCCCTGGGCGTAGCTTCTCCAAATGGCATCATCACTGTGGCTTCTGCAGCTCTGGAGGGTTTGCCTCAAAGTATCAGCTCTCCTGCTTAATTGCACAGCCTCATTTAGAGAAAATGCCCGATCTGCTCTGGTATGAAAACGTACTGCTTCATGGGAAATCTGGGCTAACTGCAAGAGTTCCAGTTAGACAATGATGTCTCTGTAAAAAGACACAAAATAAACATGCACTCAGTAGATGCAGTAAAAAAGCACCTTAGCAAAGAACGTTTTGGCTTTGGAAGCTGTTTGAATCTCTCCAGGACCCTCGTGTGACTTCTTTCTGTCCAGCTTGCTTCTGTGCCCATGGTATGTTGACAGCTTCCCTGTCCTGCTTTGCAAAACAGGTTTTTCATCCATAATATATCTCTGAAGCTTGCTTCAGAGGGTTCACTGACTAGCGTTACTCTTCGATACCAGTTGCTGCCATTTTCTTGCGAAGAATAATACCTGAAGTCAGTATCTATATTCACTCTTGGTAGTCCACTTGGGCTAGCTGTGTAGCCAGAATTTAGTATTTTCTCTTTCAAAACAATATAGAAAATAGTAAAGGAAGAGAAAGTGCCCTACACTGAAATTAAAATATTATAAAATTAGTCCCTTATTTTCTATACTTTTAGCTTTCATAGGTGTAATACAGTAAAAGGAATGCAACACACTTTTCTATGTATGTTATACAGATGGATGCATTTCCATTACACTGACTGCATATGCAATAAAGGATGCCAAATTTGCTGGCATTTGCTGCAACTTAGTGTGCAGGTATGTGGTCACATGCACAGCTCGCAGGAGGAACACAACCTGTTTTTCATAGAACATGGTCTGTCATTTGCAAAACTTTGTCCTATTTGAGTGAAATCAAGCAAGTTCAACTTAAATGAGCTTAGGAGAATGATGATGCTTTGTCCACCTGATAAGAGCACTGAGAAGCTTATTTTATTAGGGATAGCACATGGCTAGTCCAATATTCATAAAACAGGGTAAAAGTTACAGAATTTCTCCCCAGATCTTGAATGTCCACCCAGCCAACAATGGCTGCAGTCTGTATTTTTTAGAAAAAAAAAACATCAGTGACACAAAGCTGCGATTCTGCGAGGAAGGGAAGTGGTAGCTAACATGGTAACTATGTACAGTTTTGGCTAACATATTACTGACTGCAACTTACAGGAAGGTAGATCATATATAGATCGTTTTATCATTTCTCTGTGCCAGGGTTCACACTGTGCAGCAGGCTATGGTAATGCACGATAGGGTATCTCTCTAATTACCTGCCAGCCACAGGATTTTGCTCTGACAGTGCACCTTGGTACAGTGCTCTGAGCTCTAGATAAAGTGCAGGGTGATTTATGCCTCATTACACAAATCCTGCATTACCTTGTGCAGAGCACAAGTACTGCATATGCAGTTATAGGGAGGAGAGAGAAGCAATGGTAGCAATCACGAGGGAACAGCTATAAGTACATTGGAAATGCAGGTGGAAAATAGCAAGGGAGTCTATAAATGCCAGAGTACTAGCAAGCCGAAAAAAAAAAAAAAAAATCTATTAAATCTACAGAGGTTCAAATCACAAGTTTCACACGCTGTCATTTGTTTATGTTTTTTTGTGTTCTGGGATTGGTGCCTGTGAGACACAAGTGCCTGTGTGAACCTGATTTGTTGTCTCACGGTTGAAACAGGGGCTTACTAGTGACTTAGTTTGGAGACAAAGCAAACCAATCCCACTAGGGTTGCTAGCTCGTTGTCTGCACTTGTGCTGAGGCTGCTGCCAGCATTATCTCACTGGCTACATATGTCAAATCTCCTTTTGGCATCAGCAGTTCAAAGAGGGTATGTGCAGGATGCCACTGAAACTGAGTGAATGGTGTTGCTACACTCCCAGCACAGCAGCAGGAACAGGGAAGTGTCACCCTTGGAATGTGTCACATCAACAGCTTTCCCAGCTTCAGTTCTGCAAAAACGTGGGCACCACCGCAGAGACTGAAGGTTCAGCTTAAACACAACCTTTGCAATAATCTGTTACTTCTGCAAACCTGCAAGAGCTGATGCTGCACAGCAGGCACATTTTCAAAAACAAACAAACAAAAAAAAATCAAAATAAAAAATAAACCCGTTGGTTTTGCGTGCATCACTGCTATTTGAAAGGATTAAAATAATTAGGAAATGAAAATGCAGTGTATGGTGATCACCGCCAGATGGTACCAACCACATAGTACGGGTGGGTATCTGTTCAATTTTCCCAGTTACACTGGATTTCTTATGATCACTAACACATTTTTACTGTGTGTTTATACGTGTGAATGGGCTGAACTCTAAAATATTACAAAAAATGTCAACAAATGCTCAATCTCTCCTACACCAAAAACACCAATGAGAAACCCTCTCCAAGGTCACTGCTCCTGTTAGCAGAACACACCCTTTATGTTCCTTCCGGCAAAGAGGTGATATGAGATTAGGATGTTTGCAAAAACCAGCAGTATGGTTGACAGCACTATTTGATTAATGAGTTGCTTCACTGTCAGCCTTGATTCTCAGTCTGAGGTCCAACACCCTGTGGTGCTTGCTAAACTCTTTGCCTGATAGTTTCTGCATAAGGATTGGAAAAGTGCACATTCCAGGAACATTTTCGAGCAACATACTCCATCTTAGTACCAGCTGCTCACTAAAGTAATAGTGAGCAGCCGATATTAAGCCAGTATTGATAGTGCCTAGGCTGTTCCAGGCACTGATGAAAATCTGTCCTGTCCCACTGAAAAATACATACACGAATCCTAATCAAATATTGTCGTTTCTGCTACTTCTGAAGGCTTCCAAAAACAAGTGAGAGTATAAAGAATAGTGCATCAGGCCTTCTGGGAGCTTCCACCATGAAAATTGTTGTTATTTTGTTTCCAGAGCTTCACGGCTTATGAGTTGAGATATTGACAGGAAAGAATATTTTAGATTTTGAAGAGTTCACAATACATCTGCCAGTTCTGCACAAGGATGGACATGCTACTTGGCTTGCCAAGTGACCCGTGCTTGCATTTTTGTGCTTGATATTTGCATCAGAACCATAGGACACTGTTTTGGATGGCTTTGCTTTCAAAATATGTGTAAACAACAGTTCTGGTTTCTGTACCCAGAGGTAAGTTGTTGTAAGTTGTCTGTGTCTAACTTCTTCTTGGTCCCTGACGCATTCCTGGGGCTCATCTCTTCCTCTTCCCTTGATACTGTAGCAGCAGCTGGTAGATCTGTGGTGGAAATATGTATGACAAGATCCCATCAGAATATCCACATTCAATAATGCTCTGTCTGCATTGCTGTGGTGTTTCCTAGACAGTGATCATAGCCATCTTCTACCATCTCCTTTGTCATGACAGAAATTGAGGCACCTCTCTTCTTCTCCTTAACAGTTGCTACAGTTTCCATTAAGAAATATTTTTTGATACTGTATTCCACCTTTTCCTTAAAATATTAAATTATTTTAAAAGGACCAGTGATAAGCAGAGAGGCTGTGGTAGAAAAATTAATGCTTGCAATGCTAATCCTATCACTGAATTTGTATAGGAAACGGGTGGCAAAAGACTATTCATAGCAGCAGCAATGAGGGTATGATGCATGGCACAGAGATGTGATCCTGTCGCTCTATCTTAGAAAAGGAAGCAGACATGCAGTTGAAACACAGCTATGGGTAGGGGCTCTGCTTTCTTCTGCCTGCCGATGGCATGCTAAGGCCAACTCCTGAAATCAGTTCATACTCCTTTGCACAGTTGTGGACTGCCTTAGGTCTGCCAATAAATAAACTGCATGCAAGCACCTTTCGTGAGCTGGTCCCCCAACAGCACAGAAAAGCACACATGGCCCAGAATAGTCTTGGAGCTCATCAGATCTGCACGTTGTCCACTGCACCACCCTGAACAGCAATTTGTGGCCACCTCTTGTAGAAATGCATTTAAAGCTGGCCCCGATCCAACATTCACAGGCTTTTATAGACTTGAAAGCTCTAAAAATAATGCATTTGAAATAATACTCTCAAGACCAAAATGAGACAGCCCTCTGGAGCATAGCTCAGCACAGGCTGTCTCGCTCAGTGCCTGAGGATCGGTAAGTGGGGACTAACTGCATTGATCATTTCTCTTCCCTGATCATGTGAACGTAATTTCTAAGAGTCTGAGGTCAGCTGCCAGTACAAACAATTACAGGCCTGGGGACCATTTCCCAAGTGACTGCTGCCAGCAGACTTGTGGCCGCCCCACAATGCTCCAGGACATGGGAGGATGCAAACTTCTTCTCACGTTTCTTCCAATGTTTGCTCAGCAGTGTTCCAAGCCTGCAGAGCTACTGTTGGGCATGATCTGTGTGCCACACACCCCACTAATATTACTCTCCCACCACACAAAGTAGGAACTTTTCAAAATCTTCCCTTAAAACCAAAAAACATGAGCAGAAAAACAAAAAGCCTTAAAGAAAACAAGGGTTTCCCTCCTGGACCTGCAACACTTTCCTATGTTTCCTTTTCAGGTAACAAAGACGATCCAGGGACATTTTTAGTTTTCTCCATTCAGAGTTGACCCCATCCCACCCCCAGTACAGAAGGTAATTGTGAAACAACTGCAAGAAGAGCCGAGCAGCTTTTCTTTTGTGAATCTTTGTATCTGCTGTGATTTGTGCTACATCCCCAGCTCTTGCCATGCTTCAGGCCCCAGCTCTTTTTTCAAAATTTGGCAGCCTCTTATTCTACAGTTCTACCAGAAGGCACAGACAGGGCCTTACACCGGCACTGCACAAGATTTACAGCTGTGAGGTGTGACAATTGTTTACACGTACCCCCATGCATGCTACTCTGGCTATGCACAGGGCCTTTTACAATCAAGGGAAGGAAAATAGACATAACTGCTTTGGGACAATGCGTGTTTTACAGGGCATAATAAAAGAGACTAAAGGCAAGAGCTCTTGAATAGTATTTCTAGCTGTGACACTTTGTGTGTCCTTGGGAGAGCAAACTCTGTATTTAAGCTTCTGTGCGTGTTTACTCCTTACAGCGACTGACTACGTGCTTTTTAGCTGGTGGGGGCAGCAGTTGTCCAGTGTGTTCATGTGAGCCATGCATATAACACAGAAGCAATGTGAAGCTGCAATATCTCACAAAACAGAAGGAATACATTATCAAGGTAAAATGAAAACAACGAGTATCCCTAATACATTGGGGGGGGGGGGGGGGGGGGGGGAGGGGGAACAATCATAAATAAATAACAGACTAAGTAGACTTCCTTGACATTATGAAATCTTTGTTTTGTAGCAGGCAAGCTGCCTTTCCTGCAAATTACAGACAGGGATCCATTATGACAGTGCTACAACTGAAGAACAAACACTGTAAGTACTGTTTCCTTTTGTTTTGTAGGCACATGTTGTTATATAAGATCTACACAGGCTTTAATCTGTGTTACAAGTTGACGTCCATAAGCAGCAGTCTCACAACCAGTAGCCCTTGTTCTTGTGTGGGGGGGTTTCAACTTACCAGGTGCCTGCTGGAAATACAACACGGCAGAGAGGAAACAGGCTAGGATGTTTTGGGGTTGTATGGAAGATAACTTCCTGGCACAGCTGCTGAGTGAGCCGACTAGGGAAGGCATCCTGCTGGACCTTCTTCTTGTGACCTATGAAAGGCTCGTGGGAGATGTGAAGGCCGGAGGCTGTCTTGGGCACATTGATCATGAATTAATAGAGTTTTCAATTCCTGGAAGAGTAAGGAGGGGGGGGTTAGCAGAACGGTCACCCTGGACTTCCAGAGGGCAGGCTTCAGCCTGTTCAGGAGACTGGTTGGTGGAATCCCTTGGGATGTAGTCCTGAAGGGCAAAGGAGTCCAGAAAAGCTGGATGCTCTTCAGGAAGGAAATCATAAAAGAGCAGGAGCAGGCTGTCCCCATGGGCTGAAAGATGAGCTGGCGCGGAAGAAGACCAGCCTGTCTGAAGAGAGAGCTGTGGCTAGAGCTCAGGAAGAAAAAGATGGTTTGTGACCTGTGGAAGACGGGTGGGGTGGCTAGGGGAAAGACAGACTCAGGAGGGCTATAAAGAGCTCATGAGGCTATGCAGGGAGAAAATTAAAAGGGTCAAAGCACCACTGGAGCTCAATCTGGCTACCACTATTAAAGACAATAAAAAACACTTTCATAAATACATAAGAAAAGGAGGACTAAAAACAATCTCCATCCTTTACTGTATGTGGGGGGAAACATAGTGACAAGAGATGAGGTAAATGCTGAGGTAGGTACTTAATGCTTCAGTCTTTATTCAGACCTTATTGCTCTATACAACTACCTCAAAGGAGGTTGGGGGCGGGGGGGAGGATGTTTCTTATCCCAAACAACAAGTGAAAGAACATGAGGATATGACCTCAAGATATGCTGGTGAGGTTTCATTTGGGTATTAGGAAAGATTTCTTCATGGCAAGGATTGTGAAGCATTGGAACAGACTGTCCACAAAAGTAGTTGAGTCACAATCCCTGGAGATATTCAAAAGAAGTGTAAATGTGCTCAGAGACGTTGTTTTCTGGTAGACTTGGCAGCACTGGGTTAACAGTTGGACTAGATGATCTTGGAGGTCTTTTCCAACCTAAAGGATTCTATGATTCCACTCCAGTAATATGAAGTGGCCTAAATAAAAACAAACTTCAGATTTTGAGTGCATTACTCAGGAATCAGAGGTATAGCATCTGTTTTAGCATTCTGTTGATCATTTTGGGAGGGAACAACATGTCTCCAGTGTGACACCACCATCAGGCTTCTGATGCAAGAGCTAAGACACAGTCTTACTTTTGGCAGGGTTAAAACATGTCCTTCTGTGATGTTTTTACTTGGGTGGGTGACTGAGCTCCACCACAACCACTCTCTCACTCCCTCTCCTCAAAGAGGAACGGGGAGAAAATACGATGAAAGGGGCTCAAGGGTTGAGATAAGGACAAGAAGATCGTGCGGTAATTATTGTGATGGGCAAAACAGACTCAGCATAGGGAGATAGTAAGATTTACTGCCTATTACTAACGAGCTAAAGAAGTGAGAAACAAAGGAAAGAAACCAAAAGCACCTTCCCCCTCCCATCCACCCTTTTCCACCTCCTCCCCCCGAGCGATGCAGGGGAACGGGGGAGTGGGGGTTATGGTCAGTCTATAGCATTCTTCTCTGCCGCTCCTTCTTGGTCACTCTCGTCCCCTGTGCTGTGGGGTCCCTCCCACGGGATGCAGACCTTGCTGAACTGATCCAGTGTGGGCTTCCCACCGGCAGCAGCTCTTCCACAACTGCTCCAGATATGGCTCCGTACCACGGGGTCCATCCCTCGGGAGCAAACTGCTCCAACCTGGGTCCCCCACGGGCAGCAGCTCCTGCCAGGTCACCTGCTCCTGCGTGGTCTCCTCTCCACAGGCTGCAGGTCCGGCCTGGAATCTGCTCCCGCAGGGGTCTTCCACAGGCCACAGCCTCCATCAATGCAGGCCCACCTGCTCCACCGTGGTCTCCTCCACGGGCTGCAGCGTGGAACCCTGCTCCACCGTGGTACTCCATGGGCTGCAGGGGGACATCCTGCTTCACCATGGGCCTCACCACAGGCCGCAGGGGACTTCTGCTCCGGCGCCTGGAGCACCTCTCCCCCTCCTTCTTCACTGACCTTGGTGCCTGCAACGCTGTTCCTCACTCCTCTCACTCTCCCAGCTGCTGTGTGGCGCAGCGTTTTTTTTTTTTTTTTTCCCTGTCTTAAATCTGCTCTCACAGAGGCGCAAGCAACATCACTTAATGGCTCAGCTCTGGTCAGCAGTGGGGCCTTTACCAAACATGGGGCAGCTTCTAGATCCTTCTCACAGAAGCCACCCCTATGGCCCCCGGCTACCAAAACCTTGCCACATAAACCCACTACACCTTCTTCTTAAAGGAATAATTTCTTCAGCAAATTCATTTTCTCCTCCTTCAGCCAGCACCCTTTTGCACACCGTTTTTCAGAAGCAGTGCTTTGTCCCAGCAGTACATGTGTGGGGAGTAAAGCTGTGTATCCTTCTAAACTAAAATTCAAAAGCAGGGACAGCCTTTATCAGAAAATAGCCAGGAAACTTGTTGAATAGTTATCTTTCCTATGTCAGAAGAAATCCATTTCACGGTTCGTAGTCCTAATCCAAAATTCACCGAAGCCTGTGGGTTTTCATTAACTTTGATAGGTTTCAGATCAGATCTTCAAAAAAAGAGACACAAAGTAGTGTGCACCACCGCCTAGATGCCAGCCTCTGGGTGGGGGTATAATAAAAGCTGTGCAAAGTAGAACCCAGTGGAAGTTTTCACTCAGCTCTTTCCCACAGCCCTTGTGCATATGAGGAAAACAATTTACAGCTCTAGAATAAATCCTTAGCTAGCTTTCACCCAGTGGGCTTTCTATGAGAATGACTAGAGGTGGGTAGCTAAGGCAACTTCAGCCCTCTTTCTTTAGGTATCTTCATAAACACCATCTGGTGCATGAGGACTGCACATGCTTAGTATCTCAACAACGAAGAAAGATCCGCCTTTATCTTCTGTGTTTCATAGTCACATGCATCTCCAGGGAATAACTTGCTTGCATGATGAAGACAGAAAAAGAACGCAGTTAGGCAGCACCCATCAGTGGAGGCCTCTGAGCAGCGTGAAGAGAACAACCGTGGCTGCTCTGGGCACCAGGAGAGGTTCCTGGAGAGGCAACACAACTGGACTGACTGATGAGCAGTGCCAACCAGGCAAGCAAAAGGTCTCGCAGACACGTAGAGACTGGGTTGTGGGTCTGGCAGAGTGATCCCCTTTGTAATTAGGATGGGGGGAATCCCATCATAAAACAGGATAGCCTGATGCGTCAAAGGAAAATGGGAGAAGGGAAAGGAATACATACGGGAAATTCACTCCTGAAGCAAAGCAAACTGAAAGAGAGGCTGTCCCCCGGGCATTTGCATTCAAAGATCGATTCATGACTGACAAGAAGAGACAGAGAAAAAGGGTGATTAAAAAAGAACCAAGGCCTTTTGGGGGTATCTTGGGTAGCAGTTAACTGAGCCGAGCTCCCTAGACTGAGAATTACATTTAACAGAAAAAGACATAACATTTGTTATATAAACAGCAACTTATTATATTCCTGGAGAGATGGAGAAATATGTGAACTTTGCCTGAAGGCTTATGTTTCCCTTCAGCTGCTCCACACTGAGAAGGTGAAAAATCTCCAGGAGTCATTTTATTATGTTGTATTTGTGTTGTATGAGGAAGTCGTGCTCCAGGCTCAAATTCAAGCCACTACTATAGTCAGAAGAGTAATTAAAAATAACGATAACTTTTTAATTGCCTAGGGTACTTGCAGATTTATTTCCTTTTCTGCTGTACTGCAGTCATTTCCACTTAAATTCAAGGCGTAGAGCAGAATATGCAGGATAAACGGAGAGAATTATTGAATCCTTAAAAATCAAAGGGAGGATGTATTCTGTCTTCTCATGTTTTTCCTCTAATATTGTGGAAGTTCTGTAATTTGCTTCTCTCCAAAAAATTTGGAAAGGCTCCTTCCTCTTCGCCATGCCTTTATACAATTTCCACTGCAGTCCTCTCAGATTATGGAAGATCACATATGGTATTTCTGACACTGGCAATAAGGTGTGTATTACGTTACTATCTATGTAATACAACCTTTCATCTCAAATAATTAGAAATACACCGTAACAAGGCAGAACACTGACCTCTGTATGCTGTAATTTAAACTGAAGTTTGGGACCCAGATCTGCAGTGAGGTATCCACATCGATAAATGCCTATATTGTTTGCTATTCTTGTTTTGAAAACAAAACAAAATGAGACGCATAAACCTAGTACCTAGTTCCACTTAGATGCGTGGAGAGATTCTTACTGACGACCACGTCAGGAGGAAAAATACTTCACATATCATCACACTGCTTGGCACTCGTGTCACACCAGTCACATTCACTAGGCCAAAAAATGACTAGATGTCAACACTTAGCAGCTGCACGCTCTCACAGATGTGAGTTGCTGACAAATCAGGGAAGACATATGTGTACTGATGCCACCTATGTTGCACCTGTTATTTGAAGTGAAAAACAGATCTCAATTCACCTTGTTTTATCCTGTTTCCATATTAAAATGTCCTTGGCCATCTAGGCTTATTTTTTTTTCACTGTTGGCCTGTGAGGAACCTTGGCAGATAAGCATGAGAACCAATTTAAACTAGCTGCCTGAACACCTGTCTGCTTCTTGAGGTCTGGAAAGAAAAAGTGGACGCTATGGTGTGTGTGTGGGGGGGAGGAATACAGGTAAAGTTGCTTTGGCACAAATTTTGCACTCTGCTGCTTGAGTGGTAGAAAAAATACTCTGCTGTGGTGGAATCTCCAGGCAGAATAATAATAATGATAATGATAATAATAATATACTGTTCAAGAGCTATTGAAGCTGTTGATTAGGAGAATCTACTGCTGTGTTTAGATGTGAAAATTGTTTACATGAACCCAACTTTCACCAAAATCAAGCCAAGATTCCCATGGAATTCAATGTCAGGAGCAACTAAAAAGCTGCCTCTGTGTACAATAATGACAGAATTCTCAAAAGTGCACAAGGGCCTCAATTGGAGAGAATTCCCAAAAGCCTGTCATGATTTTGCAGAACTTTTTGATGCTTGTTATATTCTCTTCTGGAAAAATAAAAGTTTGTTGTAAATAAATACTGCAGACTATTTGCCGGCTTTTGCTTTGACAAACGTTCTTTCCATGTCCCATATATTAATACTGCCATTATTTAGTTATAATATTCAGGAGCTCTATCTTGGAATTCAGTCTCAGTTTATTTATTTATTTATTTATTCCTGTTGTTTCTAGCTAATCACATTTGTGCTATTTAGAGCCATACATAAATAGATATCAGTAGAGACTACTCACCTTCAGAACTGTGTAATTTTGAAATGGCAGAATTCTTAAATGCTGGCTGGAGCCTTTTCTCTTTCCTGAAATATTGTATCTTGCATAATATCTCCCCGCTGAAACATTTGTCTTGGATCAAAGAAACTGGCATTGGTAGGCAACTTTTGATCAAAAACACATAAGGTAAAATAAGTTTTTGCAGTGGGTCACAAACATCATATTTTTTGTGTCCTCCAGCAACAGATATTTTTGGCTTTGATTTAAGCAGCTGTTTGACATCTTCAGATATGAAACTGCCTGGGATTGTCATTTCTGTTCTTGGTGAGTCAGCATTTTTCTTTACAAAACCTATTTGTGAATATATACTACTAACAAAATCACGACAAAGAGAACTGCATTTGTTTTGTGCTGCAGCATCCCAGTTATTAGATCTCACAGCTGACGGTATGGTATGAAAGAGAGAGATGTGCCTTTGTTCCAAAAGCCATTGGTACTTTTCCTGCTCATTTTTAATATTTCTGAGGGATAACAACAATTCTGACACCTGAAAAAAAAAAAAAAAAAGAAAATGATTTTTTTCTCATTAATGGCTATGAAGACAAATTATGTGGATGACTAGGAAGTTTTATTGTGTTACTATTATTATTGTTATTACTATCATCTTTTGAAAGAATACAAGTTTTGATAAAAGTCATGGCTTGGTAGACATTAATCTTCACACCATATAGACAGATCATGCTTGTCACAAAAATCTTGCATCACAAACATAGGATAAAACAGTATTCAAGGGCTAGAGATGAAGAAAAAAGCAAAATGATGATGCAAGATGTAATGAGCTGTGTTCCCAACACTTCACAATGACGACAATTCCCTTTGGATTGATTTATATCAATATGTATAGGTGTTTCTTTTATAATGTTTATAACAGACTGTAGATGACAACAGCTCCATGAAAAGCCATCTCTAATTTTTCCACTTCATGCCTTAACAAAATTGTCCAAAACTATTTTTAAAATGTCATTTGACCTGAACAATGCATTGCACTACACAGGCTGTGTGTATAAAACAGATCACTAAAGGTGAGAAAATGAACGTAGAGAAGCTGTAACACTTTGTATCCCTCTACTTAGCCTATGTCCAGCAAATCTATCACCAGGAAGCTACTAAGATGATGCCCTAAATCAGGAAAAGAATGTGTTGTTTATTTGCTATCACAGACTATTACGTGCTGGATCCAAATATTATGCATTAAAAGTCATTTTATTTTACTGAAAACTCATAGAAACTGACAATTTCTGTGTAGATGTAAGTAGCATTGCTTAGAATAAAAACTACTTCATACAGAATGCCTGCTGTTGAGATTGCAATGTCCTTCTGTTTTATTCAAATAGCACTCAACATTTACAGAAGAAATCAAGTGAGCTGCTTCCATTAAGATAACTGAATATTAAGGGACACATAATCTAAAATACAAAGTGGAATCTGATATCTGGCGCTTACTGATGCTCTGATCAAGCATTCTGATATGTATAGAACAGCTGAGAAACAAACAAAATGATCTTGTAGATTTACTGCATGAACATAAGACAAATATAAATACATGTTTTCAGATAGGAGCAAATGATAGTAATTTAAATGCCATGCTTATAAATAATGAACTTGAAATGATAAGCTGCTACAAATTCCGGTACCAATTCTTTTTTCTGCTACAAAAATTAAATGCAATTGTATTTGTGACTCTTAAAAAAGTTCCTCTGTATTTTCTTGCTAGGCATCATTCCATTAAAGCCTGGCATATCTCCTCACTCTGACAGTTCCAGTATACATACCAAAGAGCATTTTGAACAAATAATAATAATTTGGTACCGTAGAGGTACCTAGGCAATTGTTTTTGGAAAAACAAACCAAAACAAACCCCACCAACACTGAAGATAAAAGGAAGTAGACACAAAAAGCCTACAAATGGGTTTTATCCTGTTACAGTTCTCACTTTACAACCAAAAGAGAAAGACTGTTTCTTCTGCTCTGGATCTTCTGGCAGTGTATCATTCCCAGTTTGATCCATTGTGGCCTCACTGTGCTGAAAAAAAAAAGATGTTTTAATTAAAAGATGAGAAAATTATAGGTTTAAAAGAGGAAAAGATTAATAAGAAAAACAGAAACGCCCAAGAGGGACTCAATTCCACATTTCTCAGTATCCTCTGAATTAATACTGGTATTTCTGTGTTATGCATCTGTACTGGGTCGGGCTGGGATGTTAACTTTCCCTGCAGCAGCCCATCCAGTGCTGTGCTCTGCACTCGTAGCTAGAAGAGCCCTGGTATCACACCAGTGTTGTGCCTGCTGCTGAGCTGTGCTGGCACCGCATCAGGACTCCCCCAGAGCCAGCAGGCTGGGGGTGGGCAAGTGGTGAGGAAGGAACATCACCAGGGCAGCTGACCTAAGCCAGCCAAAAGGATATTCGATGCCGTATGATGTCACACTCAGCAATACGGGGTGGGAAAGGAGAAGGGGGGGTGGGGGGTGGAAGCTCTCATTATGAAGACATCTGTTCACCCAACAACTGATATGCATATTGAGGCCCTGCTTCCCAGGACGTGGCCGAACATCGCTTGTTGATGGGAATTGGAGAGTGTTTTTTTTGGCCTGCTGGTGGTGTTTAATTTTTATTTTGCTAAATATTTTACTAAGTATTTTACCTGGGGTGAAAAAATTCTCTTTCCTGCCTGCTTTCACGCTCTTCCCACCTCCTGCCCCAAAGGCCGCTTTGGGGAGTGAGAAATGCTGTGAGCCGGCAGCAGGTGACTATGCAGGCAGGTTTCTTGAGCTAGCAGGGCCAGAGGTGTCAGCAGACAGAAACAAAGACACTGCCTTTGCAGCGCACCACAACATTCTCTCTTCAAAACTCAGCTCGGGCAGATTCCCACTGGAGTACTACTTTCCAGGAAATATTTTTCAAATTAATAATGAAGCAAGGGTTCTGTTTTTAGAATTGCATGCATGCAAAACCTCTTTATTGAGGCACATGGGCCTAATTACTACACAAGGCTGTTCTAAAGAGTTTTACGGCAGCCCTGGCTGCACTGATTTCATTAAGACAAAGGATGGCACATATACAGATTTAACGTGAATAGCTTTCTTTGTAAGGACCCAAACCTGGAATTCATGACAGTTCCGAGTCCAGCATAACTGCTTCACAGTTCTGGTAGGGGCAATGCCTGTAAGATGAGAACGCTGAAGATCCTTGTTAAATGTTTAACAGCCTTTGGATTTGTGGATTGCATGAGCATTCTGAAATTCCAAACTAATTGTAGAAAACAGATTCTTCATGAAAAGAATATTGTGGGAGGCAACTTACAGTAACCTTGCAGCAGGTAGTTCAGGCTCCCTAGGACATAGCCAGGTGATCTCTAGCTCACCTTAATAGGGTAGTTTAAGTAACATACATTCACTTTATAGCTATCACTGTGCTATAGTTTTTCCGTATTTCAGCAAAAGAAAATCGGTTCTTCTCTTAAAGCAGTGAAATGCACAGTGCAACATGTTAACATAAACGCAGCTTCAGTAGCTTAGATTCAAGCATTTGTTTCACTGATCTGCTTGAATCTTAGTTCATAGCTTGAATAGTAAAGGCAGAAGATGTATCTCAAGGAGAAGCACTATGATTTCTAAACAAAGCTTCCAAACATCAGATTTACATTATCACTATTTACACCCAAAGTATTGGATTTTCTATTTATTTACTTATTTTTGTGGAGGATGTTCATGAGATATTCACTAGAAAATCAATTTTTACTATACACTTAAACCAAATCTAATTTGCAAACAGGAGGATCACACACTGTAAATTTATTGTGAAAATGGAGGTTGACAGGAGGGACTATTTCCCATCCCCTACTACCTACGTTCTTTGTAAGATCTCACATTAACCTTGCCTTTTCTCCTTATTTGAATACCTGCTTGTATTTAAGCTTCTGATGTGAAAGAAGTGCAAAGGAAAGAATGTAATTAACAGCAAAACAATCTAATTTAAATACAGTTTTGCTACCCCATACAACTATTTAGCATTGAATCAGAAGGAACACTATGCTTAGGAATGAAAGGTCTGTGTGAATGACTCACCATGAACAAATTAAAGACGATGGATGAAAAAGGAAGTGGCTGGCTGGAAACCTCTGTGAAATGAATTCTACTGTTCCAGATACTTCAGGTTTTCCGAGGCTCTCTCATTTCATTAGCCAGTTAAGGGGAACTTATTCCCGCTATCTAGATTTAGTTTCAGTAAGCTATGGAAGGAATTCTTCAGAAAGAGGTAAAGAGCGCAGAACAGAATAAAAGGAAGGGCAAACAACACAACAGTTTCAAACAGTATAAGCAAAAGCACTCCGGTATTCATGAAATAAAACAGGAAACAGAACATGAGAATCAAGGCAGAGGCGGTTCTCATTTAGAAATGAGTGGACTGTAAGCTTGCTGCCATCCTGTGGCAGCAGGTATCCGTTCCCATGAACTAGGAATTTGGGTTGAGTTTATGAAAAAGCTAGATAGGCCTGGTCTAGGACAGCGGGTTTCACAGTTTGAGGATCTTGTGGAGCTCTGCTACCAGTTGAGATACACACAGGCTAAGGACCCACTGAAAGGGACTGTAGAAGATGAGGGCAAAGAGCTTGCTTCAAGTCAGCAGATAGACTTCCCTTACTGCACCTCTCTTTAAGAAACATGCTGGCTACTGCTTAAAAGAATTTCAATGCAAATGCTGCTCAAACCGAAAAGCATGTGGAATTGTGCTAAGTATTTACATTTTAGGTTTCCTTGTCAAAGCAGAATATTTTGCAAGCGTTAATAAAAAATAAAGCAGGACAAACTGTTTGCTGTATGGCCAGCCAATACAGATAAAGAGTATTATCAGTAATCTCTAGCATTTTCTCTAAACTTTTATAGTATTTCTAAGAGATATTAATTCAGGTAACAGTAGCATTGTATCCAGTTTGTAAAGGCATATAAACATAATTCCCTCCCATCCCCTCTGCCCCATCCTCCTTTGTAACTCTTAACAGAATTTCAAGATAGGAATCTTTCATGTTTATCAACAGGCAATATTTATTGTTATAACTGAGAACTCTACATACAGTATTGCACAAAATTATAATGTATCGACTGACAAAACCATGTTCCTATATAACTGTTAATAGCACTTTACAGAAGCCTACTTTAACACACTGTGCGTTAAGTGTCAGTAAATTGATAATTCTTAGAGGATTATTTCATGGGTGTATGGAAGTGCAAACTTTCATTCAAGGCATATACACAGAACACATGAAAAGGACTGCTGTGAGCACCACAGGTCCAAAAAAAAAAAAAAAAACAAAAAAACACCCCAAAACTAACAAAAAAACCCAACCCTCCCTTCCAAAACAGAACAAACGCACACTGAAACAAGCTGAGTAAATAACTGCATTCTTAGGAAACACTAGTGCTACTACATTCATAGTCTTATCCCCTAGCAAGAAGCATAGAAATGTAATCTGAAGAGATGCCCTTAACTCAAGAGTTTTAGACATACTGATTCAGCTGTATCACATTAACTGGATTTGTTTGTTTGGCAAGACCAAAGGACATACAGCACTATAAATTCAGCTAACCAGTGTACTACCAGTTATTCCTGAATTACTGTATAAAGTAACTCTGTACAATAGTTGACCACTGCAGGAAAAAGGCTTTTTACATCAAAAGCTGATACAGTATACAACTAAAATTCAAGTACTTAACATTAACTATAGTTATGGAAATTCTGGCTTTCTTTTCTTATGCAATACACATTTTTTCATTTTTATTCTTCCCTGTACAACTTTTCTCAAACTGGATCTACCCAGCTGCAATCCCACAGCCTTACACACTGCTGCTGTAAAGTTGTTCACAGGCACGTGGCATGACTCTAGGAGCCTTAGTCCCTCTTGTCCTCTGCTTCCTACTTCCAGCCTTTTGACCAACTGCTCAGGTCAGTTTCCCAGGCAGACAAGTTACCATCTCTTCCACACAAGTAAGTAGCTAAGCTGCACAGTGTCCTCTTTGGACAATCAGGGAAATTAGAGACACATTAGGATGGAAGAGTACTTTTTTTCCTACCAGCTTTGGGAAGGCCTGGAGAAACACACTTCTGCCTGAGCTCCAATGGAAGAAGTACTGAATACAATCAGCTTGAAAAACACCATCTTAGAAAAGGAATAATCTGATTAAAGGAAGTACATTAATCCCAAAGAAAAAATAGCATCCTGTAAGTATAATTAATTACTGACTAGATTATTTTAAACAACTACTAAATACAAGTTTTTTTTGTTTTTAAATCACAAAGACTTCCTGTTACTAAACTGACCTCAGGATGGGAGTTAAATAGAAGTTACCGTTAAGTTTTGTAAGGGAAGAATCCTAGTACCTACACTGTCACCACAGAGTTCAAATTCTAACAAAATTAATAGCACACATGGCTACAAAAAGTATTTTTTTCTCTCAAGAAACCCCATGCATATAGCTTTGGTGCTTGGTGCACAGACAGCACTTGAGAGCATATACACATTCTGTGACCACTGAAATCTGAATTCTGAGCAGTGTTACCAACTTTGCAATTTAAATCAAGAAGGATGAGGACAAACAATAGAAATGTGAGAAACAAGACCTGCTTTACTCCTGCTTTAGCACTCCAGTGCCTGAATGTGTTTCAGGTTGTTGAAACAGAAACAACATAGGCTCTGCCTTCAACAAGGCAAGGAGCAGGATTAAAACTGGATTAGCATATTTTGAAGTATTTCTACAAACGGTGCTCTAACTGCCTACTACATTAATACATTAACTTCTTTTTGGACTTCCTTGGATTTACAGGAAAATAGGATACCAGAAAACCTACACATAAAAAACGTGAAACCATCAGAAATCTAAGAACATAAAGTAAGCATCTACATAATCAGTGAACTTTGAAGCAGAAGACCATAGATCTGTGTATATAAACAAATACATATAAATGGTGATTTTATTTCCCCCCACCCAAAAAAAAAAAAAAAATCAAATCAGAATATATTTTTGATAATTCCATGGGTTTTGGATGGGGAATTGCGAGTATAGTGGACAAAGAAAATGACAAAGGAAAAGAACGGTGAAATTTATTTCCTTGGCATGTGAGAATACAGAGATGTTGCTATAGCACTTACTGTTCTTACCTTTTGGATCCCAACTCACCACATATTACAGCATAACTATATCAGTGCTGGAATATAACACACAATTTAAAATTTCAATATGCTTTAACTTTATTTTCCTTAATGGCATCCACACTTGACACAGCCTAAGAACCTGAAGAAAATTCATTTGCTTCTGAAAGAAAAACAGCAAGTGTTTCGTGGTGTTCAAAGTCAAAAAATTAGTCCTAAGTTTCAGATGTTAAAGCTTTCTCCACAGCCACATGTTCCTTTGATGTTTGGATTATTGAAGACAAATTCACTGGACAGTTTGTCTTCTACATAGTCCATTTCAGTTCCTAGAAGTGTCAGCTGTGCTTTCTTCTCAATAAACACTCTAACCCCTTGAAGACAAAGAAAAAACATTTACTTACAGCAAAATCATTCGTCATTTACTTTGAAATTCTGTTTCAATTAGAATAGAACTGGATAAACTTTCTGTTTCAACCTTGATAAAAATGGAAGCAAAATTTCAAGACTATCATTACAACTTGTCTTCCCTTGACTAACACTTTGATTTTATTTTTTACCCTACTATAACACTCTAATAACAGCCTAGCACTGTTATTTGTGTGTATATGTGAATGCATATATTTTTTGTTTGGAATTAGAAACACAATAACCAGGGAAATAAGTTGTAGAATTCGTGAATGAATATCAGCTTTGATACTTCTCATGCATTATAGTTGTTAACCCATCTCCTACCATTCTTAAAAGTCTGACAACATCTGACCAACAAGAGGTCAGAAAAAAAGTTCCTCTCTCACAAGGGAACGTCCTTTGTTCTACCAAAATTATTAGGTCTACATGAACTATTAGCAGTATTGAATCCTATACCAAGCCAAATGTGTGGCCTTTCAAAGATATAACAACTTCTAAGGACTAAGAATTAGTAGTTCATCTTAGGAATCAGAAAGAGATCACTTTTCTAAAGTATGCAGAGTATCAGCCTGGAAAGATACTGAACTTTAAATCTCCAAGTCCACTGCAAAGATTGAATTGCCTTAGCTATCTACAGACTAGGGAATAACAAAAAGAAAAAAATTAAAATTGCATCAGTAAACAGCAACAAGAACTGGTTAAGTTATACGAGAGATTGATGGAAAGCTGTTCTATCACAGTCAAAATACAAAATATATTGCTAACACAACACAAGCCTGGGGGCAAGTGAGTTGAATTTGCCCCAAACACATTTTTGGGGAGGACTAAATCTAATGAAAGAGTTCATGGACTTGATCCATGAAGCAGCCACGTGCTACCTAAAAAGCCCGAAAATTTGGGCTGGCATCCAAAGCCATCAGCTCACGCAGCATAGAGCTATATAAAAGTCAAAGCCTTCAGTGGAAGTCTGCCTCCAATGGATAAAAGTCTAGCCAAAGAAAACAGCACAGAGACACATCTGAAATGCTGTCTGGCTTTGGAGCCATAGGTCTTTGTCTTGACTCAGGGAAACTGCTTTTATCTTCCTCAAGACTGACATCAGGAAATGCATTCTGAAAAAATGTGTTTTCATCCCTATAAAGTCAGAGAATCTCTCTGAGTAAAGCAGAAGAGGTAATATCAGAAGCAAGCTAAGTTTGAAATCAAGAGGCACATGCAGAACTGTGTGGAACTCTCCATCTCATGCTTTATAGTTCAAATTAATCATTTGCTGAAGCCCCAACTAATACTTATTAAAAAAGAATAAAATTTATGGGTTGCTCATAGATATTTCCAAGACAGCTGGAAGATAGGCTCTGCCTAGCACCACACCTTCTATAAGAAAGTAACTGTGACACCACATTCTTATTCAGATCTCTTACTTCTCTGCTAGATTAAACGTAATTATCCTGAATGCAAATATAAGAGACTTCAATAAATCTTGTAAACAAAACAAAGCAAAAACTCCCAACAGAAAATAAATATTGTAGGAACTTTTATAAAAGGAGAATTATTATGCTTCTGTAAAAAATAATAAAATAAAAAATTTCATATTTGACAGAAAGACCACAAAGAACATTTTATAAACATGGTAAAAAATGTAGGGAAGTTTCAGTGCTTTAGCAATAGATCTATGATGGGACACACAAATTATCAGGAATCAAGCTTGAACACTAGCATACAAAAAAAAAAAATCAAAATAATGCTTAATATCATAGGAAGTGTTGTTAAAAAACATTTCAAAGATCAAAAGCATAAACAGGTTAAAAACAAATTACCTATCAATGAAGCATAAGACTTATTAGAGAAGACAGCTGGTAAATCTTTTTTGCAAATGAATTCATTATTTTGCCAAGCCTTGCTTTAGGTATGCTGATAAAGTATCCCTTTATACACTCACA
This sequence comes from Oxyura jamaicensis, assembly GCF_011077185.1. Classification (NCBI taxonomy): domain Eukaryota; kingdom Metazoa; phylum Chordata; class Aves; order Anseriformes; family Anatidae; genus Oxyura; species Oxyura jamaicensis. The sequence goes on from NC_048926.1 coordinate 43,823,136, forward strand.
TATTTTCGCTAAATATCTGCAGTTAGCCACCTCCAAAGACATGAGTGACAGGCCATACGATTTATACCACGCAGCAGTCTCTGAAACAGAGACTGCAAAGCTGCAGATTTTAACATGTAACTTCAATATAGAAAACAATGCAACAGTAATCCCTGCATCAGAAAGCTAGAACCTCCTGCTGTAACTTGCTACTTCAAAGAATTTCTAACCTCCCCCATCACCACACAAGTTTGCTGTACTGCATCAGAAACTCACCATCTTGAACTACTTCTTCATCAGAGTCTCCTTTAGACTTTGTATATTCTAATGTGTAAGAGAGTCCATTGCATCCTCTTGTACGAACACCTACTTTCACACCTACCTGAAAAAAACGCAACCCAGAAACACAGAAAAAAGTCATTCTTAAGCCTTTTCAGCAGTACCTAGATAAAACGTAGACAGAACACAAAGTGCTGACATCTGTTCCCCACTACCCCAAAGACAGTGTTAAAACAGAAGTGCATTAGTATTATAGATTAAGAGGTAACACTTTTTACTTTTACAAAATTGACTACTAAGGTAAGGGTAAGCATCAGATGTTTACAACTGTGGACTAAGCTCTACAGTATTTTTAAAAAAAGTCTTGAAGTAAAATAGAAGTAACGATAAACTACTGCCTCTCCTGAAGGAGCCTCCTCTCATAAAGACAGTGAAATTTTAAACATGTTTTTGTGATTTCAAGTTAAAAATTATTCAGATGCCAATTCAGGCATTATTTTGAGATTATTTACAGTAATTTATTTATGAAGCTGTGAGGCCAGGCCAAGGGCAGTGGCTAGAGTTTTACACTCCTCCTCTGATGACCATCAGAAAACTTTTACTTCAATACGAAGTTCTGAAAGAAATTACTTTTATTTCTTCATTACCCCTACTGCCATTCACCTGTAAAGATCAATCCCAAAAAGCTTACACCCAACATGCCCATTTGCTTCATGCTTTAATCCTTGTTAAAAGCCAACACAGATGGTATATTTGTAACCACTGACAGCTATCCAATACAGCCTTCTATGCCTGACAAAAAGAGCATCTGTGCAGGTAAAGAACTGTTTTCTGGCTCTGTGCCACCTTTCCTATGTGTGCACAAGAATCTTTCAAAAGTGGCTGTTCCATTTCCAGCACACAACTGCTTCATAATTAAACAGGAAAAATACGCTGTCTATCCACATAATCAATGTTATGATAAAAATGCATCAAAACATTGAGTATCACTCACCACGATGTGGGATCTCAGACTAACAACGTACGATCTGTCCAGACTAAACAGCTCTCTCTGCAGGAGCTGCTAGATAAAAATATGCAGGAAAACAGGAACACCATCTATAACAAGGAGGTGACTGACCAGCTAAGCTGTAGGCTTTGGGCTTCCTTTCGATGGTTTTAAGTGTTAGAACAAAGAGTCTAGATAGGTGCAGATGTACAGGAAGCAAAAGAAACAATGGGCCTTGTACCAAAGTTGGAAGAGAAATGTACTTCTTGAAATAGTACTTGCTGTGAGGCAGAAAACCTAACGCTTGTTTTCATAATGGTTAGAAAGAAAAACTATGTTTTTTTCCTAAGAACAAAAAGATGACAAGCTCAGTTACATGGTAAAATGGTGATTATTTATACATAAAGATTCTCTCTCTCTCTAAAATATAAGAATATACATACATATTATATATAACAACACAAATAATATTTATAATATATTCCAATAAAAATCATACATATATACAGTATATGTTTAAATATAAATAATATATAAATATGTCTATATTTTTATATATACATACATATATTTTAAAAAATGCATTTTCTGTCAAGTTTCTCAAGAATTGTATGTTTTCCAATGGGTATTAATCTAGCTTTGTAATTATTTACTTCACGGTGAGAATTCCTAAAAAAAAAAAAAATAATTTGTAACATCCTACTATTAACAGCTGAAGACCTCTGGTCCTACCAGAGGTCATGACTACGCCACATTAGAAAACGTCATTAAAAATAGCTTAAAAATACTTCGAAGCTTAACCTTTTTCTTCACTTTTATCTATCTCAAGAGTAACTGTACAATGAAATGTCATTACAGTTAGTTACTTGCTGCATTTTATAAAGAAATGACACTGAATAAACAAGCTTACACATTCCCCTCCAAACAAAGGGCACCAACATCTCTAAATTCCTTAGCACATTCCTTAATACCTGAGCACTATCTATGGGGCAGCCTTGTTTACACTTACATGCTCAGGTTTATCTTTAAGAAGTTGTTTTATCTTCTGCACGGCTGATGGGGTCTGAAAAAGAAAAATACAGACATCATTTTGAAGTGTTCCTTTTTGTTTATTTGTAGTGAATGTCTGCACATGCTAAAAAGCATGTAACATACTTGTATGTATTGTAAAAATTTCTGACTTTGTGGCAACCTAATTTTGTCTCACACTTTAGTTTCTTCTCCTATCCGAGATGTCCACCTTCAGCACCAGCCATCTGCCAGCACTGACTAGCCTATGGGAGTGTGAGATACACTCTTATGGGAGCGTAGTGATAGGACAAGGGCAATGACTTTAAACCAAAAGACGGCAAGTTTAGATGAGATATTGGGAGGAAATTCATTACTGTGAGGGTGGTGAGGCCCCGGCACAGGCTGCCCAGAGAAGCTGTGGATGCCCCATCCCTGGAGGTGTTCAAGGCCAGGCTGGATGGGGGCAGCCTGGTCTGGGGGGAGGTGCCCCTGCCCATGGTAGGGGGTTGGAACTGGGTGGTCTTTCAGGTCCCTTCCAACCCACACCAGCCTGTGTTCCACGTGAATCAGTCTGATCTCAAGATGTTTACCGCTCTGTAAGACCGCTGAACCTAACCCACGCAGCACACAGCGCCTGTTTACTTCCTTCCCCACGCACGCTGCCAGCCAACAGACACCACAAGAACTTCAGCCCGTGACAGCAGCTTGCTTCCCCAAGGTCACTGCGACGACTCAACAAACCAACGCCGGTCGCGTGGAATTCCCGCCCCACGCGCACGACAGACAAACACCAACTCGGCACAGAAAAATCACGGCCCTCTTCCCCCACCCCGAGCCCCCTCAACGCCCGCCGTGCCCGCAGCGGGCCGACCCCAGCCTCCCCCCGGGCCGTTAACGGCCGGCCCCCGCCGTGCCCGCCCCGTACCCCCGGGTCCCCGCCGGCTGTGGCCGGGCACTGACCAGCGTGAGGGCGGCGCGCGTGGCCTGCAGCTTCCTCTTGCTGACGGCGCGCACCGTGGCCCGCACCACCGACGAGGCCATGGCCCCCCCGCGCTGCCCTCGGCCATGGGCACCGCCGACGTCACGCCGTGACGGGGACGCCGCGCCGCGCCCTGACGGCGGCCGCCCTCATTGGCCGGCGGGCTGTGATGGGCGGGAGGAGGGCCCGCCCCTCCGGCATCGCCCCGCCCCTCGCGGCCGTGCTGCGCCACGGGGGCCTCGCTGGGGCGGAGGGCGGGTGCTGGCGGCGATAGGCGGCGATAGGCAGCGATAGGGGGCGATAGGCAGCGACAGGCGGCGCCCGGCGCTCCCGTTCCCGCCGGGGAGCAGCGCAGCAGCGCGGAGGGCGGTGGCTGAGCAGCCGCAGAGCTGGAACGGCTCCTGGTGGAGGCGCAGGGCAGCGTTTCGCGATAGCTCGCGGGCGGGCCGCCAGCCCCGGCAGAGCGGGGACGACACAGCCGCGGCTTTCGGTGTCGTGACGGCTGCCGGCTGCTCGCCGCCGCCGACATAACCCGATAGTGCCCTGCGTACCGCCACGGTACAAAGCCCAGACACGAGCACCGTGCCTCGGCACCACATCTCCTTCAGGCACCTGGCTCTCCGAGCGCCAGCTGCAGAAGTTTTAAATACCCTAAAAATGTTTGTTTTTTAAAATGCGCATTTATTTATTGTTTCATACATGGTTGCAGCTGTTCTATCCAACTAGAACTAAGGCACTTCTACCTCGACTACGAAAGCAGATACCAAGTGTATAGGATCGCGTTTTCTTGTAGACACACAAAACTTGGGCGCACATCCTCACCTGAAACACACCCACCGTTACCATCCGCCTTGCGGGCATAAAGAGCTGCTCCTTCTTGTATTTCCCCGGGGAAATCCAAGCATCATTCAGCAGAAAGGTGGCTGAAGTATCTGAGCGTATAAAACCGAGCATCGGCTAGAAAAACAGCCTTTTGTTAAGGTGCTCTTTGTCATCAGTACAATGCCAAAAGAAGATAGAGGTAAAATCGGTATTAAAATCTAAGTAGTTCAAGCAAACAATGAGAAATATTATTGATAACTTCATTATGATAGGAAAAAAGCATATTATTCACTACCCATTGGTCTGCCATTTCTGATGCAGCTTCTGCAGGTCTTACAAGACTGTGATTGGTTTAAAAAAGTATTGCGTACTAAAAATGTTTAACTGAAAAATGAGTGACAAACCTGTTTTAAATACATCTATAAAGCAACTCTCACAAGAACAACTGGATAGGAAAAGCTGGCTCTGTAGTCTGAACACTTTCTTTTAAAAGGAACTGTGAATTAAGGTAGGTATCTAGGTAGCTATTAAACTAAGATTAAATTGCTGATGTAAGAAAGACAGTTAGCTCTGCTGCATACCTGAGATAACTCCTTCTTTCATCTTTATGTAGCACTTAAAACTAATTAATCATAGCATAAGACATTTTCCATCTGTGGAAATCAGGATGTCAAGAGCACGACAGCATTTCGAAACAAAAAATCACAGCAAACAGCACGGTGGACAGTGTTACCGATTCATTGTGCAATCTTTAGAGAGACTGAATATACAAATGGTAAAGAAGAAATCTTCTAAACTATTAGTTTACTAATACTTATTACATTCTAGATTAGTATTTAGCTGTAAACTATTAGTTTATGAGTTTTGATACTCTTTCTTTTTTTTAGAAACTTTTAATTAATGCAGTGCACCTCTTCAGGATTTTTCTATATATGTGAAAAGTTGCTCCCTTGAGAATATACTCCCAATAAGGCAAGAAGCCTCTTGAGTAAAGTTATTGAGAACCTAAATTTTATTTTACTTTGATTTCTAGTCTTGGAATAGTTTGGATGGGAAGGGATCCTAAACATCACCAAGTTCCAACCCCTGCCATGGGCAGGGACACCTCCCACCAGACCAGGCTGTCCAAAGCCCCATCCAGCCTGGCCTTGAGCACCTCCAGGGATGGGGCATCCACAGCTTCTCTGGGCAGCCTGTGCCAGGGCCTCACCACAGTTTCTTCCTTACAGCTTCCCTGCCCAGCTTTCCTGTAGGCCCCCTTTAGGTACAGGAAGGCCACTTTAAGGTCTCCCTGGAGCCTTCTCCAGGCTGAACAACCCCAACTCCCTCAGCCTGTTTTCATAGAGGAGGTGCTCCAGCCCTCTGATCATTCTTGTGGCCCTCCTCTGGACTTACTGTAACAGGTCCATGTCCTTGTGCTGGAGGTCCCCGAGCTGAACACAGTGGTCCATGAGTCTCATGAGAGCAGAGTCGGTGGGGGGGGGGGGAGGAGGCAGAAATCCCCTTCCATCACCCTGCTGGCCACACTTCTTTTGATGCAGCCCAGCATACAGTTGGCTTTCTGGGCTGCAAGTGCATATTGCTGGCTCATGTTGAGCTTCTCATCAACACACCCCCAGGTTCCTGACCGCAGGGCTGCTCTCAGTCCATTTGCTGCCCAGCCTGTATTTGTGCTTGGGACTGCCCCGGCCCAGATGCAGGACCTTTCACTTGGCCTTGCTGAACTTCAGGAGGTTCACACAGGCCCACCTCTCAGGCCTGTCCAGGTCCCTCTGGATGGCATCCCTTCCCTCCAGTGTGCTGACTGCATCACATGGTTGGTGTCATCAGGAAACTTGCTGAGGGTGCACTCCATCCCACTGTCCATGTCACTGACATGAAGTTAAACCGCGCTGGTCCCAGTACTGACCCCTGAGGAACACCACTCGTTCCTGAGCTCCACGTGGACATTGAGCAATTGACCACAACTCTGAGTGAGACCACCCAGCCAATTCCTTACCCACCAAGTGGTCCACCCACCAAATCCACGTCTCTTCAATTTAGAGACAAGGATGTTGTGTGGGGGCAATGTCAACTGCTTCACTCAAGTCCAGGTAATTACAAATCCCTTCACTAAATTTAACAACATACAAATCCAGCAGATATGTAATGCCTCATCATCTGTGTATATTCTCTGCATCATTGTGTTAGTAAGTTACGACTGTAGTTCAGGCAAAGACATTTATTAGTCATTTGTGTAATGCCTGTGTTGTGCAGCCCAACTTTAGAGGTTTTAATCTTGGGCTATGCCATTGGTAACTATACAGACTTTGCAGTTGCATAAGGAAGCAGCAGCTTCAAAGTGACAAGACTGGTAATCTACAGAACAAGTTTGCAATTGGATGTGAGTTTAGAATCTCACATTTTTTAAGTTTTACTGTTAAGCTACAAAATATCACAACGGGAAGAGGGTATGTATAAATATTATTTATTTGATTTTAAAAATACCTTCTATTTGTGAGATTGTGTCTTAGTCTCTTGGAGGTTTATACAGGTAATTGCCATTAGCAAAAAATGAAGTCTCAACAGAGTACTAAAACCATACAGGAGGCATGTCAGCCTTTCTACTTTTTGGGGTATGAATGAAAAAGTACAGAAAAAACATTTTTTAGGGGAAAAAATTGATTAATTTTCTATGAAGACAGAAGTTACAGAAAAAAATAAACTATTGTTTGTTGCTGGCTAAGATTGAAAATATGTCAAGAAAAATATATATTTTTTGAAAAGTTGCACATCTAGAAGTTTATAAATAGTCAGTTATAGATGGATGCAAATCAAAACAGGATCTCAGCTTCTTGAAGTCAGTTTAGAAATTCTAGCTTTCACCTTTAATTTAAAAATAGATAGGTAGGAAAAAAAGATTTAAACATGACATTTCAAAAAAAACCAGATTATTCTAACAAGTTAATCATTAATCTTACATTTAAGTAAAGGAATACTGAAAACTACACCTAAGAAGAAATATAGAAACTTAAGTCTGAATTTCATTTTTTAAAATTTATTTAAAAGTCATAAATAACAGTGGTTTCCATTTTACGACGTAACTAATTATTTCCTGAACAAGATAGAGAGTACATTACCAGCTCTGGAAGGACTTCAAGTAAAGCTCAAGTTGATAATACTACTTAAATTCTTGGCTGGTCCAAGGATTCCATTCACATTTTATGAAAATGGACGTGTTTTCCCCAGTTGCCATATATCATTTCTCTGTTACATAAAGCAGTTATGTCTGTATCCCCAAGGTCATGAAAAAGATTCTTAGCAGCATCAAACAGGACTGACCTGTTTCATAGTCCTTTTTTTTTTTTTTTTTTTCCTTCTTTTTCCCCTCTTGTACACAAGCACAGCAGCAAATGAATTCCCATAAGATTACAGAAGGGGAAAAACAAAACAAAACAAAAACCTTAATGGCACTGCTTATCTGCAGAGACTTTTACATATGTTTCCTAGTGTCCATGTTTTCAGTTCTCTACATGGGGGGAAAGAAAACACCACAAAAACCTGTTTGCAAACACAGCTGTAGCAGTCTACAAACATTTCATACAATTTTACACAAGGATTCAGTAAACAATCAACATTTATAAATATTTGCTCTTTCAAAAATTAGTTTTTGAAGAAAATACATATTTGGCTTGCACACAATTTTAGTGCATTTTAAAATGGTCAGGCTGAATGATAAAACCTTGGTCCATTTTTAGTACCTGCCCTTATCTATATGATTTACCTAGTAAACAAATACAAAATATGGTGGCTTTCTATTAAAATGCTGAAACAACCTATGTAAGAGCAGGGGTCCATGGTATGAGACCATATTAAAATCCAGTTTGTTTTACTAGCAATTTGTATTAAATTTAAAGAAACATGGGTATTTTAAGTTGAAGATTGTTTATGCTGCTGTCCTGTGAATCCAGATGCTTTAGCCAAAGTAAGTTTTTAAGTGAATGAAGGGCCTGTATTGCAATTTAACAGTGCTTCATATCCCTCATGATTCTTGTTGGGTCCTCTTCTGTGAGGCTTTTCCCTGAGTCATATATTTATTGGAAAGGCTGCCTGAGATTGGGGGGAAAAAAAAGCATCACACTTTAAAGGTTTAGAGGTTTAAAATAATATTTAAAAAAAACAACAAACAGAACAGACGTAAAGCAAATGAAACAACCAGACAGGAGGAAAATACCATTAAGTCAAACTACAATGAAATCACACACAGATCAACTTTATAACATCAGCTGCTGGAGAAGAGTAGGAGATACTAAAATATAAACAAGGAAGACTATTTTTTTTCCAACTAAACAACTAATGACAAATTGCTTTGTGCTTTAAATCCCCAAATGTATATTTGAAAGAGTCTTGCAATGCAAACAGGAAGTACTATCCCCATCCCACAAAAAACTGAGACTCTAATGAGGTACTTAATAGCAGTTTGGTCTTCAGAAATTTGTAAAGACTACTCAAATCCCCCTTCAGGTGCCCCAGAGGAGACTTATATATATTTCCTGGAAAAAAAAATAAGCTGCTAAATGGTTTGCAGTTGCACTCAAAACTCAAAGTAATAAAATAAAAAGTGCAGTTGCTTTTAAAATCTTCACTGTATCAGTTAATAAGTGTGTGAAATTACTGTAAGGAAGCTGCAGCGGCAACCATGCATCTAACACAATGCACAAAACATCTCTGATCCAGAGAGAGTACATAAAGGCCTTTATGTCATCATCTGACTGCTACTTGTAAGTGTAATTTTAACTTTCTTGCATTTTGGCAGCTCAGACAAAGGATGTGCTTTCATAGTCTCTCCTAAGTTAGCTGATCATATGGAATTCTAGACGATTACTCTGAGGAAGCCTCACAAGAAAGTGCTCCACATGTCGTCCCTGAAGAGAAACACAGAACCCCATGTATGCCAAAACAGAGGGAGAGAAGAGAAAGATTGATAAAAACACCATATCCTTCTGCAAAATAAATCTATCAGAGTTAAATAAAGAACAAATGGCTGACAGAATTAACATGCCTTATATGTTCTGCTCCCAAAACAACTGAAATAAAATGCACATTTCCAGCTTTTAAAAAAAAAAACAACTGTTTTCACTTCAGAATTATCTAGCAACCTGTCCAGACTACTGCTGTGTTCAGCAAATTGGGCAGAATTCCCAATAGGACTGATGGAGAAAGCAAGTTAAAAATGCATGCTTTTACACAGAAGTTCTGAATTGAAATTAAGACATACAAACCTGACTGGGGACTCAAAAATACTTTTCCTTTTTGTTTCTTTTTTTCTTCATGTATAAGCATTCCCTATAAATAACACATATATATTGATGAACGAACAAAACTGAATTGTAACAATAACCCCCTGCCCCCAAAGGTTCTCCCTGAAAGCTTAAGTAAAGCTATTCTTAGTTACTTTGCATGGGCTTCAGAATATTTAAAGAGAAAAAGATCCAGGAAAGGGAACATATAGTGTTTACCTGATTTAATCGACCACCATGTTTTGCAACAGTTGGTAAAGAAGGGGATCCACACAACGCTTCTAGCTTTGATCCTCCTGAAAAGGTCATAATATAACGAAGATTTACTAATTTAAAACTAGTTTCCATCTCAGGTATCATAACATAAAAAAAATACAAAGATACTTGCAGTCTACTTTAATAGCACAGAAAACACATGCCATTGCTATTTTCCTCCATTTTATAACACGGAAAGTGGGCACAATGAAGTGAGATGCATCTATAGATAAGCATCTAAGGAATCTTCTCCCAAATCTACAGAAGAAGACTGGGATCTTCAGAGAAGAAATGAAGACATGGGGTTAAGAGAATTGTCCAAAGTTCCTAGAATGTTTGTAGCACACCAAGGAACAAAAAAATCAGATCTTCTGGGTCCACTCCTTCTTAGTCTTCTGCTCAACTACAGAGAACACTTCAGGCACTAAACAAGCAAAAAACAAAAGCCTAACCTAGATCAATTCTCCCCCTCTTCAAATCCAAATATAATAATTCTCCAAATACCCATCATTCCCATCAGTGACTACAAAACAGCCAGACATACTCATTTTCACCACAGCAAAACTCAGCATGATGGCAAATGAGATGGTAGCAAGACATGCTCAAAGATAAAGAAACTCAAAAGTTAAGTTTAAACTTGACATGCACCTTCATAACATCAGAAGCTGGATGGCCTTACTTTATAAACGTCTTTTTTGACCACTTCTACTGGTTTATCAAATTAAGAATACTTCCAAATACTCTGAAAGTTCTGAATATATTTGCAACCATTTTCCTACCACTTCCAGTGTTTTGCTAGCACAGTCTTATGCCCTCTTCTGCTAAATACATCTGATTAAGAGTCTCCTTATCTGAGCTAGAAGTAACATTTTTGCTAATAGAGAAAAGCTGGTTTGAAATGATGTTTATGCAACAGATACCTATTTTTTACTTTAAAATGTCAAGTATTGAGCAATCTGTAGAGCATTTTTTCTATAGTATGAATTTAAACACTCTTAGGTTTACTTTAGGGAAAACTGTAACAGTGTGTTTTTTGGAAGCTAGCTGAAAGTACCATTCATCATCTTAAAAAGTTTCATTTTTATTACAGAGTGATTTTCATTTCAACGCAGATAATACGAGATCTGTCTAATCTGAAGGATGACTTAGATACTGCTTAGCAGTTCATTGTTTTGTTCAAGTCTGTCGGAAAGATCTAGGTGTGGGGCCTTTTTGTAATATTATTTTATTTTTTAACTCAAAGTTACAAATTGACTCCAGGAAAAAAGACAGATTAAGGAGGAACATTCTCTATTTTATTTCATTCACAGTATTTTATCTGAGCAGTTTATTTTATTTAGTGACCCTATGGTCACTAAATATTTTGTGTATGGGAAGATGACGGGAAAAGCTATAGGCTAGCTTTTACTGCTATTTCAATGCACCAAAATAGAAGCTGTAATTTGAAATGTTGGCAAACTCTTATGTAGAGAGGACAATGAAAGCAATTTCAACATACACTCTACTCTTTCTTTTACTTCAACATGCACTTTACTCTTTCTTTTACTTCCATCTTACCTGCTAAGAGAAGCCATGTCACATCTCAGGAAATGGCAGAGTTTTGAAAGGTAAATGAGTAAGGAAAAACTGACCATGTGTGACTGCATTTTTAAAACATGAGACAGCATTCATGTGATGCCATTCAAAGCAAAAACCTTTATCCATTAGTCAACACTGTTAAAAATTCCCAAACAGTAAGTTCTGGTTAAGCTACTCAGGTTGATCAGCTTCATACCTGCTGCTACTTTATACTGTGGGCACTCCTTTTTGATATGACCTTCTCTTCCACAGATAAAACAACGTTTTTCTCTTAACTCTCTGTCTTCCAGACGCTTCCACTTCTCTGCTGATTGCCTGGGACTCTTTTCTCTTCCAGTTTCCACTATTCCCCTTGTTGGTTTGCTCTTTGGAGGTGTAAATGGATGCAACTTTCCCTCCTTCACTGAGCTGTCTTTTTCTGTTGTTTTATTCTGGGTTTCTTTGTCCTCTTTGCTTCTTTTCTCTTTGTTTTCTGGGTACCTCTGGTTTTTGCTATCTTCATAATCGCGTCGCCGTCTTACTCTGCAAGAGGAAAAGGCTACAGAGTTCATACACCTTATACACTTACATGGAGGAAAAAAAAACACAAGCATTGCATATGGACAATAAATATATTTAATGTATTTCCTCAGACAGTCAAATAAAGTTAATTCCTTTGACTCTCCTAACAGTCCTATACCGATATAAAATACATTTAATGATTTAACTTTGCAATTAGATTACGGTACAGATGAAAAGCTAATAATTATATCTCAAAACCATAAAAATGTCTGTAGGAAGATCTGTGTGCTGCAGCTGTAAAGATATGGAAGAAAAGGAACACCAAACAAAATGCTAACAGATAAAAATAGGGTATCATTCAATTTCTTACTCGTACAATTCTATCAGAAATCTAGCTTCCTTCCTTCCCAAACCATGTATCTCTAAAAATCTGGGAGAAGATTCTACTGTTCAAAGTGACTTAAAGTGTTGCCTCTTAGTGAGGACACGGGTATCATTACTGGGTTTATTTATCTTTTTATCTATGACCTGGAGAAAGAGCAATCAGTGAAACTTCTGAGTCTGAAGATGACAATAAGCTCCTTTGTTCACACAGATGCAGCACTAATGGCAAGCAACTGGAAGAAACTAAAAAAACTGAATGAGTCAATATGATGGCAAGCGAGTGTCGACATAGATAAACTATGAATAATGCATCCTGATAAAAATAATCTCAATCATGTCCATCCAATGTTGAACTTGGAGCTGGCAATTAGAACTAAGAAAAGACATCTTGGAAAAATTTTAAAGAAATCTCAAAAAAAATCAACTAACTGACAAACAGTACTGGCCAAAAGGATTAATGTTGATCATCAGATGAAACACTAAGAAAAGGGGGGAAGGGATTTTTTTTTTTTTTTTTTTTTTTTAACTATGTAAAACCAAGGTGTGCCAACATCTGAGTACTGCATGTTGACCTGGTCTCAATCCTTTAAGAAGGAAGTAGTGGAGTAGAGAAGGCACAGAGAAAAGCAGATAAAAAGGAAAGGAGCAACTGTCTAAAGAGGAAATATTAAAAAAGGCCAAGGCACAAACTTGTAAAGAAACTAGAAGGAAAGAAGCACAATCATGGCTTACAAACCCATGAAGGCAGAATCATTACTGACTAAACCCTACAATGCTATGCCTATGAAATGTTCATGAAACTAAAATGAGTTGGTTTAAAAGAGGTAAAAGAAAGTAGTACTAGTTTACACAGCATTTAGCATACTTCTGGAACCAAAGAAGGTAAACAAGAGAATCAGGGAGAAAACACTTAAAAAGGTAAAATTGTAAATAACTCCAGTCCACAAATGAGTACTACCAGAACACGTGCATGCTCTATCATCTCTTACTCAGCAACTGGAGATGATGGTGGAATGTAAGAGAAGAGATTCCAGAAACAGCCAACTAGTGTGCCTTCCATAAACAGTACCTCCTGTTTGAGGTGTCTGGACAGAGGAATCAGAGATGCGTTGACTTTTGCTCTAATGCTGTACAGAATACAATTGCATTCATGCAGCTTTAGCATTCCTATTCTATTCTTCCTTCTAAATAAACCTAAGGAAATGTTGCACACAGATCCCAGAACTATACTCACTTTCTTCTCAAGGGACAATCTTTCATGAAGTGGCCAATTTTACCACAAATTCTGCAGCATCTGTCATTTGGTGCCAATTCTCCTTCTGTGAGTACTTCTGGATCAAAGAAGTACTCCTGAAAAAAAAAGAAAAAAGAAAAAAAGATGCATTTAAATTGCAAATCCATACACTCGGCAAACAAAACAGATAAGCAAATGTTGAACTACAGTAGGAGTTACAGAAAAGTGTAAACCTTTTGTGTGTAGCTGAACTCCTGAAAAACCTGATGAGATTAACTGTCCACTGCTGCCTCTTATTCACAGGCAGCCTGTCAACTACCAAGTCTGTAAGTTCTTTTTAAAAACACAGTCTTAAAGAATGGTAAGCTGTTTTTGATAGACTAAATACTGAAAATATATTTAGTCTAAATATAGACTAAAATATTGAAAAATCTACACAATGAATATCTCATTTTATTAGTATTCTGCATGCATCCACATTTTATACAACATGAAAGCAGTGTTTAATAATGACTATAAAGATTTATTAGAGAACTGCTGAAATTTAGAAGATAACATAAAGAGACTGGAACCATGTTCCCACAAGAGGTAAGTTATACACCCAAGAGCATGTACGTACTTCTCTTAGAAGCAGCTTACCATTTTTGATGGATATTCTTTAGGAAATATTTTTACAGGAGTACCAAATACCCGTCTGCCATTGATAAAAGCTTTCATTATAAAATTTGTCACTAGTGAAACAAAAAAGAGAAAACATAATGAAAACAGCAAGCAAGCCAGTATAATAAGATTTAAGACAAGATTGTCACCTTGTACACAAATTTGTCAACAGGAAACTTACTTTTTCTTGATAATCCAGCTCCAAGATTGTGGTTCAAATCAAAGGGGTCTGTATAAAAAGCATTATAGACATTACTGAAGTCCAGGGCAAGATCAGCAATATATGTATATGCACATGGATAAGCCAAGGCAGCTATTTCCTAATGCTCAATTAATACACTGAAATTAAAATGTATTCAAACTTATAGAGAAGAAAAACTCCACAGACAGGGGATCACAGCAGTCCATCTCTAAAGTGACTTAAGTATCCTGGAGTGCATTAAGCACAGTATAGCTAGACAGTCAAAGAAAGTGATTGTTCTGCTCTGCTCCACACTGCTGCAGCCTCACCACAAGTAATGCACCCAGTTTTGGGTGCACAATACAAGAGGGCATAGAACTATTAGAGAGTATCCAAAGGACAAAGATGGTGAGGGGTCCAGAGGGCAAGATGTATGAGGAGCAGCTGAAGTCCCTTGGTTTGCTCAGCCCAGAGCAGAGCAGGCTGAGGGGAGGCCTCATGGCGGCCTGCAGCTCCCTCCCGAGGGGAGCGGAGGGGCAGGCGCTGAGCTCTGCTCTCTGGGGACAGCGACAGGACCCGAGGGAACGGCATGGAGCTGGGACAGGGGAGGGTCAGGCTGGGGGTTAGGGAAAGGGTCTGCACCCAGAGGGGGGTCGGGCACTGGGACAGGCTCCCCAGTAAAGTAGTCATGGCACCAAGCCTGTCAAAGTTCAAGAAGCATTTGGATACTGTCAGACATATGGTTTGATTTTGGGGTGGTCCTGTGTGGAGCCATGAATTGGACTTGATCCCTGTGGGTCTCTTCCAATGTGGGATATTCTACGATACTATGAAAGAGTAAGTTCTATGTGGGGGTAAGACAGAAGTTGTTGTCATGAAAGTCGTATGGGCCAGAAAATATCTTAGGGAACACTTCTGAAATGTATCACTGTATTTTCTTGATCAAGACCTTAGTTTTAGCAGTGTAACACATACATAGCGTTAAATCAGTCATTCAAATATAGACTCTGCAAAAATTAGTGAGAAAATCTCCAGGTGTGAAGTCTGCTTTGTAGCTTTTTTGCAGATAGAAAAAAACAAAACCTTTTAGTAATACTGCAACTCAGTTGGAATTTTTATACAAAGACTTAATAAGGAAGCCACATGAAAAGATCATTTCTTTCATGTGGATGTGAAAGGAATTCCACATGTGTACATTATGTGCTTTTACCTTCAATTACTATGTATTTGGAGGTCCACTGCTTCTTGAAAGTTGTAAGCAGGTTCTTCCTCCTAATGCAGATGACATGCTCTTTAAAATCAAATTCTTCGGTGTAAAAACGAAGAAGTCCCAGCCACAGTTGCCCAACAGATTCAGTGTTTTTGCCAAAGTCAGGCCAAACATCTGGCTGAAAATGACAGAAATATTTTCATTTCCAATACTTACATTAGGCAGAATAACATTCGTAACTTGGAAACTCCAACAACTCAAGTTTTATTCTATAAAGAAACATGATTCAGTTACTCCAGAATACTTCCCTTCCCTTCACAATTGGTATTAATAGACAAATATTGATTTTTAAGTGGTGTATTTTTTAAACATTAACAATTAAAGCGTAGAATTAATAGTATTTCTAACATTAGGCTTTGCCTGTTTTCCGAAAGAATTATTAATTCACTTTAAGTGCTCACTTAATATGAAACTATTCAACAGATTTAACCAACTATTGCCAAATACGTAGCTTATACTTGAAAGAATTCTCTACCCACTAACATGGCACATCCAGCAACTAATCATGATTAACACCTTAAAGCAGTTTATTTTAAATCTATTTTTTTCAG
The DNA here is from genome assembly GCF_011077185.1 of Oxyura jamaicensis. Classification (NCBI taxonomy): domain Eukaryota; kingdom Metazoa; phylum Chordata; class Aves; order Anseriformes; family Anatidae; genus Oxyura; species Oxyura jamaicensis. Next base: position 43,839,087 of record NC_048926.1, read on the forward strand.
ATTATGCAGGCTTTTTTTTTTTTTTTTTTTTTTTGGTATTTTTGCTGTTGTTGTACAGATGCTTGCATTACTGAGTTGAATACAATCGACTATATTCCTAAAGCTTCACCTTGGGATTTGCAAAGGAATAGCTACTCCAGTTACATTTATTTATTCAACCAGCATATTTGAGGGTAATGTTTCTTAAAATGAATTCTTTTTCATTTGCAGAAATGTACTTTCATGTACAGGTAGCACCATTTCAAATTCACCTTTCTGATTTACTCACCAACTCTTCTATCTTATCAAAGAAATAAACGTTCCAACCGTCAACTAAAATTTCAGGCTTTTTTGGTTCTTTGTAGATCTGAAAACATAGTATTAAACTCATTAGAAGAGCCATTAAGATTCAGCGCTGACATTCTTCTGGTCAATACTGTGTACAGATACTTATTTCTTTTTATATACTGTACCTCTTGAAGAACAGGGATGACAGGTGGATTTCTCTGTTGAAGAAAATAAAGCACCATAAGAGTATAGGCGTAAGAAGAAAGGCTACCTCGAGAAGCATCTCCTATGTCACACATCTATAAAAAGAAACAAATTACATCTTTTGTGGTTATTATCTCTTGCTGCAGGCATTACTGTTTCTAGAATGTCAGAAACACTCACCTTTGTAAAGACTTTCATTGTGTAACACAAAAATTTTACTCTAGGATCAATGGCTGAATACGATGACAGGAGTCTTGTATTATGCAAGGCCTATGAAAATAAGAAAGTTGTGTACAAAATACAGAAGCTCTGAAGAAATGAGGGAATAAGCTGAGAACACATTTTTTTTTTTTTTAAGTCAAGAGAGTAAGAGTCAATGAATGATTCAGAGCACTGCAGACTGAGCTCACATGTGTATATGCGTACTTCTTCCATTCTAATTTATTTAAAATTAATGAGTTTGTGCACAAAAAGTCTACAGAGTAGTGTGTTCAGCAAACACAGATGAAGCCCTGTGTAGTAAAGTGTATATTGAGAAAGGAAGCATACGACAATAAGGTTATCACCTGCTCTATTAAAAAGCTGACAAACAACCTTCATCTGCTCAGAAGTGGTATAAAGCAGCATTCACAGAACAGTATTTCAGAAAGGAAAGAATTGATAAACTACTCAATTTTCCAAATATTTGGTAAAAAGATCATGAACTAAAATGTCATTTCAGAATGTGAGAGCTATCAACTGACCCATCTGGACGTGTAACTTCAAGAACAGACTTTCAGACTTACTTATTGGTTGAGGTATCCTCCTCAAGTCTCCCCTTGGGCTCAAACAGAAGCTTCATAAAGTTTAATGCTTCTCTCTAAAACTTACTTTCCTTTGATGCTGCAAGGAACTGGCTACTAAAGTACAGAGACATTGAAATAAACAAGACTTGTTTAAAATATTCAGCCAAGGTCTTTTTTTCTGAAGCTGGATCCTAAATCACCGTCCCAGGTCTTACAGGTTAGGCAAGAGCTGTGATGAGAAGTGAGGGATGGGAAAGCTGAAGTTGTATTTATTTGTCTTTCTGATTTACTGAAAGAAATAAACACCTAAAATTCTACTGCTTATTCTTACTGAGTTAACTAATATGTTGGTCTTACAGATGTCACAACTCTAAAGCCTCAATTGTGCAATTGACTGCACTCAGTTAAAACAAAACAAAAATCCCTTCGCTTGGCAATCTAAAACGGAAATAGATAACTGTACACAGTTGACTATTGAACCTGAACAAAGTTATCATTTCATCCTCAAGAAGCAGCCCCACATTTTTCTGTTAAAAAGCAGATAACCTTACCAGAGTGTTATATAAACTGATGTCTACTTCAAGACCACTTCTGACATGGAAAAATTTGACAATTGGGACTTTAGCTGTTGTTATAGGCAAGACATTTCTGAGACCTAGGAGGAAATGTTTAATTACTACATGGCTGCAATACAGTCATAACAGTACGGAATGCTTTACAACTAAGCCCAAACTATAGTAAGAATGCTACAAAATAAAATCTTAGTTGATAGCAAAATTTGTGTTACTTATATTTTAACACTGACTTCAGGCATTTGTTAAACGCTATGAATATACTAAATACATTATATACAAATATATGTATGCCCCCCCCAGTAAAACAAAGATTAGTCTAAATGTAACAAAAATAAACTTAAGAGATCAGAGTTACAGTTTACTCCACTTACATAAAAGTCGTTTAAGATAAACCAAACCAAGCGAAACAAAATAGTATTTTCTTGTAGATTGAGCAGAATATCTAGTATAAGCTTGTATTAGACTACCTTTTACCATTACCTTGTTAGGCACTGAACATACAACAAAACTACTAGCTTGAAGGCTCAAACTTAAGGCTTGTTCTTATGCATTTAAGTTATGAATCTAACATCTGTCCGATTCAGATGCAGTAACCTTAAATCCTGCATGTGCAAATAAATCCAAATATCTACCATGTATACTCTTACTCTAGTATTAAATTCATCAGCACAGTTTTATATTAACAATTTTCCATCTACAGTGCTACAGAACTTTATCACATCAATTGAAGTCACAAACAGAACCACTTATTTTAATATTCAAGAGTTACCTGACTGTTTCTTGAGAACTTTTGCTAAATCTTCAATGATTCTGATGCAGTCAAGTCCCTAAGACATTAAAAAAAGAAAAAGTCAAAACTGAAATATCTGCTACAAGTATTTCAGATGAGCCTTTTATTACTTGCTATTTACGCTTAAAGTTGCTTAAGAATAAAGTTGCTTAAGTTTAAATGAGCTTAAATGATAATTAAGTTTCATATCCCAACACTAGACAGTATCCCAAAACAGGCTTTTTTGATTTTTTTTTTAGGCATGAAAGGAGATTTATGTCCTTTTCCATTGTCTTCCATTTCTAGTTGTTGATGCTACAAAGCATAGTTATTATAGTTATTTGCACAGCAAAGCTTTGATAGTGCATAATTCAGAAGAAAATTGACTACCAAGAGTAGTTCTTGAACTCATGCCTAGACCAATAACGAAAAATATATCATCTGCTTTTGTGCCACCTTTTATTCTGATCTGAAAAGCTTTCACAAAGTGATAAATTTGCTACAATAATGGACAATATAAAAAAAACGTGCATTTATTAGAAAAACAACAACAAAATCTTGTCAAGCTACCTCAGCTGTTTCCAGGCCATCCATTGTCATACAGATATCAAGGTCACTTTGTTTGAAGCCAAAGCCATTCTTTGAGGAACCAAACAAATTCAGCTTTGTTCCTGTAAAAGATGTGATGGACTATAATCACATTGACACAGAATCTCAATCTATATATAGCCTTCAAACCACTGTGTGTTTTTTAGTATGTTTTAATACACTTTTTTTCTGTGGTACTTCAAAATTTATTTCCTATCAACCTGGAAAAAGTATCTGCTTTTATTGGTTCTAAAGAGAAGTCTGACAGATTCAGAAACAAATTAGGTGGTCCTGTAGTTTTATGATCAGCCTGTAGGCATAGGCTGAAATCTTACTAAAATATACAAGATTGTTTTCTGTAAGAAAACTTCATAATAAGGGAACCCATCTGTCAACATACTGGGCTCTAGCAAAAAAAAAAAAATATTCTGTGAATTTTTAAAGACTATGAACTGAATTCCAGGTGCTACAAATAATAATAATAAAAAACAGAAACAAAATAACAGTTTCAAAAAACTATGGTCTGAAGACAGGTCACAATTTAAAAATATTTCAAAATCAGTAACTTTTGGTAGGGACAATATGGATCAGACTCTCTTGGCCCTGTACAAAATTTTAAAATATATTTATACACACACATACACAGACTAATAAATATATGTATGGAACTGCATATAGATAGATAGATATACATAGTCTTTGAGGTTTTTAATCTTTTCCATGTCTTAGTAATCAAAATATAAAAAATGTAATATCAAAGAAGTGCTGAAAAGAACAGAAACACGTTCATAAACTAAAATACTGTTTCTTAGCCTTGGGATTAGGAGTCCTAAGAGGGTTCTTAAAGACTATAAAAAGCTTATTGTTGTTGTATAAATAAGAAGCCTAGTTAAAGAATGCAGCTAAACCACCTATCTTAAAACTGTTCTACTATTACTTTGGTTTTCTCCGTAGCTTGCCATTGTTGCTTGCTACTGCTGTATTTGTGACTCAGTCCAAAAGGCTTAAAACAAAAACTGTGTGGCCTTGTTTTTCTTTAATAAAAAATAAACAACTGACATAGTTTGAGCCTGTCTTATTTGTTCAAAGAAATAAAATTTGCGTTAACAGGAAGGGAGTCCAGGGCATGATAGACAAGACTGAGATATTAAGCTGTACTAGTTAATGGCTATTGTAATAGAAAATAACAGAAATTAATGTAATGATATATAGTAGTGCTAAGCAACAATATAGATGTTCAATACTAAAATGTTTATTATGATGGTATGATACGTTTTTTTTTGGAAAACACTCAAATATGAACTCACCGAAGTATGAATATAAAGCTTGAACTACCTAGTTACCTGGGAATTCCAGTCTAATGAAGTTTTCCAAGTTTTGTCGTATATGTTCCCGAGCCTGATCCTCTACAGTATTTGGTGCAAAATCCTCTTAAAAACAAACAAACAAAAAACAGTTAAGGTAAACTGATCTGTGGAAAGAGTTAATGGCAAAGATTCAAATGAAAAAGTGAGGGGTACACAGCAGGGAGGAGAGAAAAGCAAGAGAAGATTCAAATGTGAAGGAAAAAACGAGGATGAAGAAGAAGAGAAATACCTGTTCAAAGAAAAACATTAATTAGACAAATAATGCATTTTGTCAGGTCATAAATGGCAAGAGAGAAAGGAGGAAAGTTGGGTCACTCTGAAAAGAATAAAAGTGAAGAAGTGTTATAAAACAGTATATTTCTAGACCATTGAAGAAGACCATTGAAGACTTCTAGAACATTGAAGTCTTTGCTTGCTAAGAACCATTACTCAAATGGTTTATTTAGAAGCATCAGTCAAAAGATTCCACCCCAAACTAAACTCTTAGATTTATATTAAGATGCCAGAGCAATCAGACAGTGTGTGGAGGTATTTTGTATTTCTCCAGATACAAACTCTAGATACAGGCCTATTGTAGCCTTATAAATCTTAGGAAGTATATCCGTAAGAGTTGGATGCAGACTGGCAAATAAACTGGTTTCCATAATAACAACATTAGCCTGTGGTTATTACATTGGTTTTTGCAATTCTTTTCTTCCCCACAATATGCAAAGGAAAAAACTTACGATAACATTGGACACAAACTTGATCTAGAATAACTGAAAATTTGGGTGTCAGCGGTGGCAGTGGGTCTAGCTCAATTTTCTTGAAGTCTTCTGGACAATCCCTCTTTAAGTGACCTTCCCGTTTGCACAAGCTACACACTACTGTAGGAGACTGCATGAACAGAAAGCAAGATTGGTTTTAAAAAGTATAACCCTTCAATGAATTTGAGCAGTACTTTCATATATCTGATAACAGAACACAAGCAATATGCTTATGTTCTGTTAAAGCTTGCTTACCTTGCCCTTTGTAAAAGCTGTTTTACTGAATTCGTAAAAGAGTTCAGATTCTAAACACTGTTCTATTCCTGTGTTCTCTTCAAAAAGACGTTCCTTTTCAGTAAGATCCTCTTGACTCAGATTGATCCTCAGAGATCCATCCACATTTTCTTTGAAATGTTTGTCTTCATATTTATTGGTGATGGACAAATCATCATCTTCCTCTGACAGTGCATCATCATCTCCAGATCCAGGGAATGTGTTATCTAGGTCACCTTCAGCTCTCATGATACCACCACACACTGCTTGGCTTAGTAGACTTGATTCTTCCTCCTCTTCCTCCTCATCATCAGAGTTAATCATTTCAGATAATTGACTTTGTGTTGAACACATGAATTTTTGTGGGGATTCATCCAGTTCATCAGTACCTTCAGTGCTCTCCTCATCAACATCAATCTTGTCATCAATTATACCACTGCACTCTAAACCGAACTCATCACTCTCTGTAAGTGCTGTGTTTTGAAAACCTTCCAAGTCTGAGTTACAGCATGTCTCTACATCATGCTCTATCACTGTAACAGGAAGATCTCCACTATCGCTGTCTTCATCTATCCCCTGCTCAGTAGTCAAGATATTCCATCTTCTTTCTTGTTCTTCTTCTTCCTCCTCTTCTTCATTTCCACTCTCTGTCTCCTCACAACTTGGTTTAAACCCCTCATTATCTCCAGAAATAACTTCCTCAACTATGCAGTCTGAATCTTCACGGGCAATTCCCAAATGACTTATATCATCAGCCAGTTCTTCTTCTGTCAAGCTTTCTGAGCCATCACACACTTTTGAAGAATCAGTTGTATGCGCCTGGGGAATATCTGTGGTTTCAATTACATAATCTTCCACTACTGCTGTGTTCATTCTGTCATCCAGGTTTTGCAAGTCAGAATTTTTGTGCTTTATGGCATCGTTTCCATGGTCCACATTTTGGGATTTCTCCTCATTAGCATTTGGAGTGGACTTTTTGCTCAATTTTACATCTTTCTTGTGAGGCAAGGCAAAGTACTTGTAAGTTGCTCTCAGGCAGTGAAGAATATACTCATACATCAGCTGGCTGTTCAAAGTTCTTGCTACATTCCTCTTGACTGAATATGGGTCTAGCAGAAAGAAACAGTGAACCAGCAGTGTAGAAGTTAACCTATTTTTTAAAAAAATATAACTTACATCCTTAAAAAATTAAGCCTACTACTGTTAATTACTTTAAAAATTTGTGTAGGCACACAAAACCTATGAATTGTGCTGAAGACGGCCTCACCCCATTAACCCCCCTCTTTTTTAAAAAAATCCACTTACATTACTTTTGATAATACTGAAGAAATAGCCAAATGAAATACTAAACTGATTATACCAAAACATGTTCTACTGTATTATTGGGAAGCACTGTTCGGTGCTAAAGAATTCTAAGTTACTGCGCATGATGTCAATTGCCAAGGAAGTACACTGTAAAAATAAAGATAACAGTTCTATAAAGTCTATTGATACAGTTTGATAACATACCTTCCACAGCAATGCGCTTTTTAGGCCAGTCCTTTAATTCACGAGACACTGTTTCTTTGAGTCGTATGCTAATAACCAAATCAGCCATATTGAACTCCAAGGCATAGAAACGAAGCAGTTCTACCCAGAGCTGCCCAGCAGGTGCTGAACACCGCTGTCCTGAATCAAATACTAAGGGAACCTGTCAATTACAGAAGAAAAGCTTAAATAATATAATGCATACATAGGTATTTAGCTCTTAAAAGATCTGCTAATCCAGAATATGCATTTGTAAATAACGTCAGATAGCTCAGTTTCCTTGTATTCCATCTGATACAAAACACAAAATTTATAGTGGCTTCTATATTCCTGCAACTGAAATAGAAATTGCAAAAAAAAAAAAAGAGAAATGATAGCATTAGCTTGTATTGTAATACTTCAGAATGAAAGACTGCAGCAATGGTTAAAGGTGTCAATTATTAACAATTGCTTATTTAAGTATCTGTGTCATAATTTATAAATTTCAAAAAAAAACAAAAAAAAACACATCTAATCTCATTTCACAGAACGTAGAGCCTAAACTTTATTGCTCAATGTTGCAACATGCAGCTACATAGTAACACCGTTGCCTACACAATTATTATAAAATATATGATTTCTAAGAATAGTTCCAAAACTAATCATACAATCATAGAATGGCTTGGGTTGGAAGGGACCTTAAAGATATCTAACTCCAATCCCCCTGCCATAGGCAGAGATGCCACCCACTGGATCAGGTTGCCCAGGGCCTCATCTAACCTGGCCTTGAACACTTCCAGTGATGGGGCATCCACAGCTTCTCCTGGCAACCTGTTCCAGTGCCTCACCACCCTCTAAGTGAAAAATTTCCTCCTAATCTCTAATGTAAATCTCCCCTCTTTAGTTTAAAAATGTCCCCCCTTGTCCTATCCCTATCTGCCCATGTAAAAAATTGCTCTCCATTTTTTTATAAGCTCCCTTTAAGTACTGAAAGGCTACAGTGTGGTCTCCTCAGAGCCTTCTTTTCTCCAGGCTGAACATCCCCAGCTCTCTCACTTTTCTCGTCATACGAGAGGTGCTCCAGCCCTCTGATAATTTTCATGGCCCTCTTCTATATCTGTTCTAACAGGTCCACATCTTCCCTGTGCTGGGGGCCCCAGATCTGGATGTATAACTCCAGGTGGGGCCTCAAAAGGGCAGAGCAGAGGGGGACAATCACCTTCACCTCCCTCCACCTGCTGACCACTCTGTTGATGCAGCCCAGGACGCAACTGGGCTCCTGGGCTGCAAACACACACTCATGTTGAGCTTATCGTGCACCAGAACCCCCAAGTCCTTCTCTGCAGGGCTGCTCTCCATGAGTTCTCCTAGTCTGTGCTCATGTCAAGGTGCAGAACACCTTGAGCGTGGCCTTGTTGAACCTCTTTAGGTTCACATGGGCCCACTTCTCCAGCCTGTCCAGGTCCCTGTGGATGGCATCCCTTCCTTCCGTTGTATCAGCTGCACCACTCAGCATGGTGTCATCTGCGAACTTGCTGAGGGTGCACTTGATCCCACTGCGCCATTGATAAAGACATTAAACTGCACTGGTGCCGTGACAGACTGAACATTAGGGACACCACTCATTACCAGCCTCCACCTGGACATGGAGCCGTTGACCACCATTCTCTGGGTGCGATCATCCAGCCAACTCCTTATCCACTGAATTGTCCACCATTCAAATCCATTTCTCCAACTCGGAGATCAGGAAGTCATGTGTAACCATGTCTAAGGCCTTACAGAAGTCCAGGTAGATGACATCAGTAAGAGAAAACAGCATTCATATGCTTAACCTAATTCTGAAATGAAATTGCTTCATTTTCCTAGCTGACAGATTAAAACCCAGGGTCTTATCAAAGAGATTGAATTAACACCTGCCAGCTTCTAAGCAGCAAGAGATAAGCACAGTAAGCCTTGTACTTGTAACTGTCAGTTATGCAACCTTCCAGTTCATCTTATGTTTTTGCAACAAAAACAAAGCAAAAATAGAAATCTCTTCTTTTCTACCCCCAAAGCAGCAAAGACTACTAGACTACTACAGAAGTAAATTAAATGGTTCACACCTTGCCCCTCTTAGGGGAAGTTTCTTGTGGCACATCAGCGTCATCAGGGGGGTTATGCTCCCAAACCACAGCATCATTTTCAACTTCTTTAATATGAAAATTAGTTAATTTGTTTACTGAGAATCCTTCAATCTAAAAGAAATAGGAAAAGCAACAAAAGTTAACATTATCTGAATTTAAACCATTTCCCACATAGTAGTAAGCAAAAATAGAACAAAGTTTAAAAATAGCTGTTTCAGGCCCTAGAAAGTATCCCAGCCTGCTTCTCTCTTCTCCCTAAACTTCTCTACAAAAAGCTCTCAAGCACACAGTGCTTTTGGAAGAGTATCCGCATTTCACAAAACTTTGTCTTGGCACACTGTACAAACATAAATACATATATTTTAACTGTATGGTCATATACTATGGGGCTTTTCTCCCATTCAGTGCACAGTGTGGAGAAACTTTGGGAATGAGTCAATCATATTGCAAAAGAAATCATTAACTGCAAGGCCTGTGTAATTGCTTATGGAAACTAGAACATGCACACTAAATATTAACAGGTGACTGTATAAATAAAAATGCATGCCATGGGTACAAACAGCTGAATGATGTCCTGGAAGACCGGATGTTGTCCCTAATAGCACTCCTAATACTAAGATGCATCTCAGGCTTCTAAAGTCAGGAAATACATGTTTTAAACCCCTATTCTGATCCCATGGACTGATACTAAATTGATGTGCTCCCTAACTATACATTTTTCATTGGAAATGAAGCATTAGATGTTAAAGTCCAAGACACTGTTTTGGGGTATAGCTATATGAATTCAGAGTTCTCAAGAGCATGGAAGAAAGACCAAAGAAATGAGGAAGTAGGTTGTTACGAATTGCATTATTCAATGGCCTACTCTCCTTACTCACTAAAGAGTCAACAGTAATACTTAATTCAGTGACTACAATTGTGAACTGCATCCTTACAGCCAAGTACATAAAGGTTAAGTGTAGCATGTCTGAAATCACATTCTTTCTGAATTCCAGCAGAAATGATTGGTGTATGGCTTGCTCAGTATAGCAAAAAGCTGACAGGTTACACCATCACCAAAAGTGAAAAGGATTGTCCTCTCATTCACAATATTCAGTTTATTAATATACATACCCAAGATCCCAAGTAGACAGGTAGAAAAGGCTCTTTCCTCTGTTGCAGGAAGAAGATGACCATTAATGCAAACACGTAAGGTGACAAACCTCCTTCTTCGGGACGATCAACACAGCACAACTGAAAAAATATATTGTGTAGTCATTAATATTTCAAGAGACAACTTGCAAAATATCATTTTAATTCCTGTTCAAAAGTCTGTCACTGTACACATACTGAGAAAAATTCAGGTATCTTTGACCTCCTCTTGTGAGATATGAATATTCATGTCCTCCACTCGAGGCATGAATGTTTACCGGAGTCATAACATTACTACAAACTCTTCAGCCTAAGAGTCCTGGTCTGCAAATATACTGCAGAGTAAGAGTACATAGACTGGCAAAACAGCACACTGAACATTTTCAAAACGATGACTTGTTTTACACAGGTATAACTGAAGTTCAAATGATTTTCTATGCTTTGGTAAGTCATTTTAGTTGCAGACACAAAAAATCTTGGAAAAAAAAGGTTTTAATCTACATATGGAAACAAACAGTTGTGTTTTTTTTTTCCTGATGGATTACATTTATAGGAAACTGCCAATTCCATTTCATATACATTCTGACTTTGGTAATGCAAAAGAGCAGGACATTTATAGCCTTGCATGCCAGTGACTGAATCTAAAAATTCCACTTCTGAAATTTACTGGAATATTATAAAACAACAAGAGATAACTTGTAACAAAAATAATATCTCTTTTCCAACTCTAAGAACAGTTTCAACAACTGTTTTCTAAACCATATGTTCAGTCTCACCAGCATAGAACCAACGTTCATTCAATATTTTGACAGATGGGGGAATAAAAATAACTCTTACCTTTGCCCAGTACCTGAAGGCAATCACTAAAGATACAACAGTGGGCTCTAGTTTTCCAAGTGTAGCCAAATGGTTTGTTGTCAGATAAGCATTCTCATTCCCTGCACTTACTTTACAAATAAGGCCACTAAAACAAAAGAGAAAAAAGTAAAGATACTGAAGGTGTTGTAAGATCGGTGGTAGGTTAGAAGACATCTTACAAAACATTGTAGAAGGTGGCTGCAAGGAAAGCTTTAACAGCCTTTCCAAGACAGCTTATCTACATTAAAAGAAGCACAGAAAACCAATTTGATTTATAATTAGACTGAAAGTACACGCATTGTAACTTTCTGTGAAAATGTGTTCAAGTACAATTCAAACTTAAGTATGTTTCTAGTGTCATCAATTCTAATTATATTAATTCACTGAACTAAGAAAAAACAAAGTTAACAACCAAAACTTAAAGTACTGATTTCCTTTATGAATCAAAAACATTTTCCCCCCATGACACCCACCATAAAACAGTTTCTACACTGTTTCCACAGAACAATAAACATTTTCAAACAGTGAGAGATCAAAGTAGCAGCAAATAACTAATAATATACCTGTACCAGCAAGTATTTACAGAATGTTGCATGAATCTTAAATGATATCCAGTAAATGGGCAAAATAAAATTTGTGAAATAATAGTGAGGTTAAGCAAGCTGATCTTGCCCTTAAAGAAAACCTGAATTTAATATAGTTTCTAAGTTATGTCGGCCATGGGGGTCGACAAGTCCCATGGCTGGTGATAACATCAGGAATGTAAAGATCTTGGAGGAGGGAACAAAGAGGGGTGATTCAAATGCCTTGCTGTTTTGGGTTGCTTGTTCTCCGGAATGGTGGTAAAAATGTTATTAGAATACTTAATACCTAGATATGGGATAATCCAGTCCATTGATTCTGATCAGGGCACACACTTTACTTCTAAAATAATAAAATTATTATGTCAATAATTAGGCTTTCAGTGGGAATACCACACTCCGTGGCACCCACAAAGCTCGGAGAAAGTAGAAAGAATGAATCAAACAATAAAACAACAATTGGCTAAGTTAATGATCGAGACACAAATGCCCTAGACGAAATGCTTACCATTGGCACTTTTAAATATTAGAACTAAACTACACACTGAGACTGGATTATCACCATGTGAAATGTTATATGGCATGCCTTATTCTCAAGGGATGCCCTTAGAGAACAATGTAGTTGAGGATCGTAGTATCCAGAAATATATAATTACCATTGGTAGAAGATTAAAAGAGCTAAGAGAAACTGGGATGATGGCTCAGACACCACCTTTAGGATTTGCGATTCACCAGTTAAAACCAGGAGATAGGGTTCTAATAGAAACATGGAAAGAAGAAAGCTTATCTCCCCTCTGGGAAGGACCTTTTCTTGTTTTATTAAAAAGAAAACAGCCGATATTTATTAACTGTTATCTATTAGTTGTTATCTATTAACAAGGAAACAGCTGTGAGAACTGCTGAAAAAGGATGGACACGTGTTGTGAGTAAAAGGTCCAGTGGAAGAGTGGAAAGTAACATTGGAACCAGGAGAAACTAACAGATGGACTTGAAGAAGCCTTCATCGAAGAGCATAAGCTAAGTTGCTGTGGGAATTTTATTGTAATTACTCCTTTATTGTAATTGCTCCAAATTTATTGTAATTACTCCTGTAAAATTAGTAAACAAAGAACCTCTTGAATAGATACCTACTAAGGGAAGAGATTTATCAATAACAGGGATCAGTTAAGCGTTATCCCCTGAAGGTACCGAGAAGGTACATCTGCAATGTACATCCCTTTAAGATTAGGGAAGAGGGCAAGACCGGATAGGGAACTGGTGCTGCGGCTAGGAAGGTCTGCCAAGGGCTGCAACCCCTTCGGGCTGTGACCGCCGAGCACTATGGCCCTTACCGGACCTCTTCTAGTCCTACTTGGGTTGAGTTTCTTGGCCCAAGCTACGGCCAACAACTGCAGTCAACTAGAAAAGGATGCTTGACATTGCCCAGACATTGGTGTATCATACTGTCTATGAGTGTAAAGGCCAGAAAAGAGGAAGCTGCATTTTTAACCTAACTCAGTATGCTCTATGCAGAAAAATTAATTGGAACAAGTGAGATTGTAACCACCCTGAATACCTCAGTGTCAATAACCTTTGATGCCTGTGATATTATAGATGAAGACCCATATACTGATTGCGGAAGCCTGAGCTGGAAGAGATATAGTAACCAGCCCAAGTACATTTGTCCTAGAAAGGGTGAAACAGTGACTTCTACGTGTTACACTGATTGGATAAGAGATTATCCATGGGACCGGAGTTATCATTACTGCGGACCCTCAAATTGGGGTTGTGCTTGTTGGAGTACGGATCCTGGGGCTATAGGACCCCAATAGATATGCTTAATAGAATAATTAGGTTGCAAGCTGTAGTAGAAATAGGTGTGAATAAAACTGGAGATGCACTCGGATTAATGGCAAAACAAAATACCAAGATGGGAACTGCTTTGTATCAAAATTGCTTAGCTTTAGATTATTTGCTAGCACAAGAAGGAGGAGTCTGTGGAAAATTTAACCTTAAGTAACTGCTGTTTAGATATTGATGATGAAGGAAAAGCTGTGAATGAACTTGTAAAAAGAAATGAAGAAAATTGCACATGTCCCAGTTCAAATTTGAAATGAAATCAATTTAAGAGAATTATGGAGGGACTTTATGGGTGGTGGTTGGCTTACTAGAATCAGGATAGTTGTATTGGGAATATGTGGAGGGTTGTTTAATAATTCAGTAATTTCATGTTTAATACCCTGTTTTACCAGACTAATACACTCGGTTATACAAGGAATGCAAATATCTGTGGTACCTGTTGACCCAGAACCAGGGTAAGGGAAAACCCATTCCCTGATGATAATAAAAACAAAAGAAGATCCAAGATTGGTACCAATTCAGCAAGTATTGACTCGATTGGAAAAGAAAACATGAATCAATACCATGAAATAAGGAAATGGGGGATTGTAAAATGTGTTAATTTGATTTATGTCACTATGGAGCAATGCTAGGGCTGCATGATGAAGTATAACCTATCTAAGAAAAACAGAGTGATTAGTGTACATAGTTCTTGTATCATGCAAAGGAAGGGTCCGGCAGTTTGTGTAAATAGAGGGTTTGAAGGGCAAACATTGAGACTTGGGTCTGGGAGATAAGAGAACCAAGGAGTTTTTAGGAAACTGCTGTTTTTTGCATGGAATGCTGCCCAAGCCTCTGATACCTGGCAAAGAGATCCACCAAATAAGGAGAAAGGGGGAGTTGAAGGACGACCGAAGGACAAAGCCTGGGAGGAAGACTACGAACCTTCAGCATGAGCGAACCCCAGAGAGACCACCAGAGACTGATATGCACGCGTCTGGGAGAGGGTTTGGATTCTGGGAACTAATTATAATAACCCTGCCTTTCCTACGAGTAGTGATGAATATGTATTAGTCTAGGAGCATAAAAACCAGCTGCCTGATGTAACAGGTGTGCGTCTTGGTGGAGCAGAGACTCCCGGTGCACCCAGCGCTGTTTGCTTGCCGCTATTTGCTTAATAAATGACAAACTTTAATTGGAATCCTATTTGGGACTCAATCATTTATCACAATTGTGTAAATTCATTTGAAGTGCTCCAGTACACTTCAGTCAATTTGCAATATATGACAGAACAGAAATAATTTTTGTCTTAAGGGTGATTCTTGACATTTTACTTTTTCAGTAACACATACAAAAAGCTACTGTATAGCTATGTAAAAATTAAGAAAATATATTGATTACCAGTGTTTCCTTTCTGCATCTCTGGAACGTCTTCATTTGTTAAGTCTTTCTGAAGCTGTCGTCTGACATTTCTGTTTCCTGCACCTTCAACCTCATGAAAAGAGTCCTTTCTTGTCCTGCTATGCATGGGGATCCATGCTACAGATCTGTACTCTCTCCAGCTCTCAGAAGTACCACGGTGGTCATCAGATATCCACTTCTTTATTTGGTCTTTTTGGGTATCACTGAACTTCAATCCTTGACTGTGAGTTGTGTTTTTAAGTGAATGTGGGGTATTCAAAACATTACGTGGCCCTCGCCTAGGACTATTTCCATAACGACCTGGTGTTCCCCTCTTCTTTTGCATGCTGCTATCCATTTTATTGCTATGGCCATTCCCATATTCATCCATGGCTTGGTAGTCTTTCTGTAAGGGACTTCCTTTTAATTCTTCTTCATACATTTCTGGTTCCTTATTTTGTTTGGCAAAGGGAGGTTTTGCAGCATCTCCCATGGTTATTGCTATTCAATTTAGTGATTCACACCTAGAAATTAAAGAGTTAAAAATAGTATTTTAAAAATAATCAACCAATAAACATAAGTGCACTGGTTAACAAACAAACAAACAGAATGTGTTTCTGTAATACCAATACAGGCAAGCAAGCCTTGGTGAAAAGCAGAATTTGTTCCCATCAAAAAAGTTCAAAATCATGTAGGTTTCTCCTCTTAACACACTTAAAACCAGTGGGTGGTTGTCTCTCACCACAGGGAGAGTCCATGGCTTTTTTGGATAGGAAGCTCTAGATGCCTTTCGGACAGATAAACACTTGTCAGAGTCCACAGCAGTCTCATCTCACTACAGCAACACTTTGAAAGAATCACTGAAAAGGCTTTGGCATGTATAGAATATATGTAGAAGGCAATAAAGAGAATGCCCCAACAGCCAGTTCACATCAACAAATATTTCCCTTCCCCTACTGTCGATACTATTCACCTTGTTAAGGCTGAAAATTGTGATCAGAGGTGTTGCTTAACTCCTGCAACCTGCCTGTCTTAATCACATGATGATTAAGAAACAATCCTGCACCGCCCAATGCACTTTGCACTTTTTACCTAGTTGGCTATTCAGAGGTTTCATGTTATTGGGCACTAAGTATGCTTATTTCATAGTAATGTAGTATTATCTAAAAAAATAATAATCTGTGTTACCAATTAGCTCTCCAGACCTGATCATGTCTGCGTTCTTACTGTAAAACACTTACAGAGAGCTGCAACTCCAGCTGCAAGGTAGTTTAAACCCGTGTGCACTGTGAGAGTGGGCACTACCTGGCAGAGACCAACTGAACACAAGAAGCAGTGCTTACAGCTGCACTGAATATTGGGCTGTTTGACCACTGCCACACAGAACCAAACGAGAAAAAAAATCAAAATAAGATGTATGAGCTTAAGCTGCAGAGCAAGCTACAGAGAAGCACTTAAGAAGTAGGAAATATACTTCTGCTGTTTTTAATATGGAAGCATAGTGCTTGATATTCTTGTTTTTTATTTTTTTTTTTTTCAAGTTCTGCAGGCCCCAGAGGCACCCTCAGGCACATCACTGTCTGCTTCCTACAGGCTTGAAGCTTTTAGTGTTTACACGGCTCGTACGCAGAAGAACTTTGCTCCCACACGTGTTGCCAAAATAAGTGGTCCACCTGTCCCAGGGGGGCTGGACTCACACTCTCGTCGCGTTATCAGGGGGATGCAGCCATTCCAGCCAAGAGCAGAAACGAAACAAACAAACCAACAAACCCACAAAGTCCAACTGGCACAAAGCGAACTTGCTACCTCTTTCAGGAGAGACACACCCGCCGCATCGGTGCTGCGGTGACCTACAGACAGCTCAGCCCGGAGTCATCCCGAGGAGCAAACCCACGCCCAGGCGGCAGGCCGGGGACGAGGCACGCCCGGCGCTGCCAGGGCCGCGACCCCCAGCCCCGCCGGGTCCCGGGGAGCAAGGCGGCCCTTCCCCGCCGGCGGCAGGTAGCGCCGGGACGGGTCCGGCGGGGGTCTCCTCCTCCTCCTCCTCCTCTTCCTCCCTCGGCCCCCGGCAGCAGCCAGGGGCGCGGGGCGCAGCCTGCCCGACCCGGAGCGGTTCAACGGCCGCAACCCGTCAGCCCGCGGCGGAGGAGCCCCGGCCCGGCCCGGCCCGGCCCGGCCCGGCCCGGTCCCGGTCAGCACCCGCGGCGAGAAGCGAAGCGCACTCACCCGCCGCCGGCCGCCCGTCCCCTACCGCCGCCCCGCCATTACGCCGCGGCGGAAGAGCCGCCGGTCCCTCACCGCCGCCGTCCGCGCGGCCCTTCCGGCAGCACGGCCCCGCCTCCCGCCCGCACGGGCACGGTGCCGGTCCCGCCGCCGGGGGGCGCTGCTCGCGGCCGTGCCGTGCCGGGGCGGGGCGGGGCGGGGCGGGCCGTCCGCCATTACGGGGCCCTCCCGCCTGCGGCCGCCTTGGGGGAGCGGGGGGGTCGCGGTGCGGTGGTGTCTGCGCAGGGGCCGGTGGTCGTGAGGGGGCAGGAATGGCAGCGCCCGGCTCGTGTGAGCGCCCTGCTTGCACGGTGGCTGGTTCCCTTTTGGTTTGCGTGCGTACAAGGCGGTGCCAGTGGGAGCTGGGCCGCGTCAGTTTCAGCCGGCACAGTTACTAGGCGGACGAGAGCTTTATTCTTTATTCGGAGGTTGAGCTTAAAGGTATCCCGCGCAGCCTTCCGGAACAGCTAGCTGTGCACTCCAGCACGCTCCTCTGCGGCTGGGCCGAGAGCAGCGTGCTACCAGCTGCAGCGCGGGGATGGCGGCTTTCAAATGTAGGTCACCGAACGGGCTCCAGGTGGCAAACACGCTGTGTCACGGCCCGCCTTGCCAGCTGGGAGCCCAGCTAAGCTCAGAAGATTATTTTTGCTGGTAATGGAAGAGTAGATGCGTTGGCATGAACAACCACGGTGGCTACTGAAGAACAGCCGCCGCGTTCAGCGCTGTTGAGGCGTGTAGTGGGGGCTTTTCTGCACCGCTGGGAACCGAATCCCATCCCATATGACTTACTACCCACCCCAGTAAAAATACCGGACATGCAAAACAAATGACGAAAAATAAAAAACAAATTACAGGAAGTGGGGAAAAAAGCTGGTACGGTGTGGCTTTCCTAGTGGTATCTGAATGGCTTACCTTAAAAAGGAGAAGAGAAATGGCAAGCAGTCCTTCTGCCTACACCTGGGATAGGTGGGGAAGAGGCCATATACCTGCTTTCCTGTGGAAGAAAAGCTTTTACTTGCTTTACCACTGAATTATCCTTCTCACTGAAGTGACTTGTTTGTTTTGTGCCTATTGCTTGCGCTTGCTCAGACTCTTCGTCTTACTGCTTCCTGCTGTTTCTGCATGCCCCCTTTATTCTCTAATAACTTAAGAGGATCTCTTCCTACTGCTGTTTTGCATCCATATTAAAGGAAAAGAGATGCTCTTATCCCACCCTAGAAGTAGTCCTCATAATGATTCACCTTCCCGTTCCAATCCAGTTTTCCCTTGCAAAATATATCCATATGTACACACTTTAAAGTAGTTTAATGGTAGAGTACTATCAAAATAACTGATGGTAGCTTCCAAAAATACGACATTATAGCTGTACAGCCCAGTGCTTTGCAACCTGTTTCTGGTGCCAGCTTCAGAACTAGGAAGTTATTTTTGTCTTCTACTATGGCCCCTTCAAAATCAGGAAATTATTCTGGTGAGATACTCTCTGGATACGACCTAGGATTCTAGCATAGGTTAATTTAACAAAACCGGTGCTGCAAGCAAACGTGGCAGGTATGCCAAACAGAAACATTTCAGAGCCTTGCCCTGCCTCCTTCAATAGAAGTGTTTGTGTCTGCAATCTCAGCATATTTAATGTCATACGGAGTACGGTGGGTCAAACAATGCTTGGTCATGTGGAAGATTGTCACTAGTGCACCCATGCAGGATTGCCTCAAATTCCTGTTGTTTTTATGAAACTCAGATTCCTGTAGTTCTTATAAAACTCGTAGATTCTGTTTTAGATTTCCCTTAGAGAGATAACTGCATGTTCAAATCCTAGCATTTTATATGATTGCCAGACAAATAAGGATCTGCTCGTCAAACTTGGGCAAAAGAAGGAAATGCACACGTGATGGAAATGGTGTAAACAGGGCCATGTGCCCTGGGAAGAGTACAGAAATGCTGTCCGCAGGTGTAGGGATGGGATCAGGAAAGTCAAGGCACTGACAGAACTCAATCTGGCAAGGGATGCAAAGAATAACAAGAAGGGATTCTACAGGTATATTGGCTGCAAAAGAAGGACTAGGGAGAGTGTAGTGCCTCTGACAGATGAAGACAGAGAGCAGGTAATGACAGATGAGGAGAAGGCAGAGGTACTTAACTTCTTTCCTGTGGTCTTCACTGGTGGTCGGGCTTCCCACATCTCTTGTTCCTGAACCTCTAGGTGGGGGCTGGAGGAGTGCAGTCCCTCCCACTGTAAGTGAAGAGCAAGTTCGGGACATCCTGATGCCACTTAGCAAGTCTATGGTCCCTGGTGACATACATCCCAGCGTCCTGAGGGAGTTGGCTGATGTAGTCACCAAGCCTCTCTCCATTGCATCTGAAAAATCATGGCAGGCAGGTGAAGTCCCCAGTGACTGGAAAAAGGGAAACATCCCTCCCATTCTTGAAAAAGAGTAGAAAGCAAGACCCAAGGAACTACAGACTGGTGAGCCTCAACTCTGTGCCAGATCCTCCTGGAGGCAGTGTTAAGGCACATGCAGGACAAGGGGTTGATCCGAGACAGCCAGCATGGTTTCACCAAGGGCAGATCATGCCTGACCAGTCTGGTGGCCTCCTATGATGGAGTGACTACATCAGTTGACAAGGGAAGAGTAACTGATGCCATCTGCTTGGACTTCTTTAAGGCCTTTGACAGCGGTCCCACATGACATCCTAATCTCTAAATTGGAAAGATACGGATTTGAAGGGTAGACCATCCAGTGGATAAGGAATTGGCTCGATGGCCACACCCAGAGAATGGTGGTCAATGGCTCTATGTCCAGGTGGACGTTAACAAGTGGTGTCCCACAGGGGTCTGTCTTGGCACCTGTGCTTTTTAGTATCTTCATCAACGACATAGACAATGAAATAGAAGCACCCTCAGCAAATTTGCAGATGATACCAAGCTGAGTGGTGCAGTTGATGTCAACGAAAAAAGAGGTGCCATTCAAAGGGGCCTGGACAGGCTGGAGAAGTGGGCTCACATGAACAGCATGAGGTTCAACAAGTCCAAGTGCAGGGTGCTAAACCTGGGTCGAGGCAATCCCAGACAGGAGTACAGACTGGGAGAAGAACCTGTGAGCCCAGCAGAGAAGGACTTGGGGGTTCTGGTGGATGAGAAGCTTGACATGAGCCAGCAGTGCATGCTTGCAGCCCAGAAGGCCAACTGCGTCCTGGGCTGCATCAACAGAGGAGTGGCCAGCAGGTGGAGGGAGGTGATTGTCCCCCTCTGCTCTGTCCTGGTGAGGCCCTACCTGAAGTGCTGCATTCATTTCTGGGGTCCCCAGAACAAGAAAGATGTGAACTTGTTAGAGCAGGTCCAGAGGAGGGCTACAAAGATGATCAGAGGGCTGGAGCACTTCTCCTGCAAAGAAAGGCTGAGAGAGCTGGGCATGTTCAGCCCAGAGAAGAGAAGGCTCCAGGAGACCACATTGCAACCTTTCCATCCTTGAAGGGGTCTTATAAAAAAGATGGAGAAGAACTCTTTACTTGGGTACATAATGATAGGACAAGGGGGAATGGTCTTAACCTAAAAGAGGATAGATAGAGACTAGAAACTAGAAGGAAATTCTTCACTCAGAGGGTGGTGAGGCAGTGGAACAGGTTGCCAGTAGAAGCTGTGGATGACCCGTCCTTGGAGGTATTCAAGGCCAGGCTGGACAGGGCCTATACTGATCTAGTGGGTGGCATCCCTGCCTATGGCAGAGGGGTTGGAGTTAGATGATCTTTAAGGTCCCTTCCAACCTGAGGCATTCTATGATTCTAAACACAAGAGGAATTATGCTAAACAGGTGCAGTGTCCTAAGTGGTATTTGTAGGATTCAGACTTTGATTAACTGGGATTTTATTGTAAATAGCTAGCATGGATAGCCAATTAATCAGCTTCTGGAAGAATAAACAGTCTTATTGAACAGAATACAGACATACTAAAATGGTGTCCTGGTTTCAGCTAGGATAGAGTTAATTGTCCCCCTAGTAGCTGGTATGGTGCCATGTTTTAGATTTAGATTGAGAACAATGTTGATAACACATTGATCACAGAATTACAGAATCATCTAGGTTGGAAGAGACCTCCAAGATCACCTAGTCCAACCTCTGACCTAACACTTACCAGTCCTCCACTAAACCATATCACTAAGCTCTACATCTAAACGTCTTTTAAAGACCTCCAGGGATGGTGACTCAACCACTTCCCTGGGCAGCCCATTCCAATGCCTAACAACCCTTTTGGTAAATAAGTTCTTCCTAATATCCAACCTAAACCTCCCCTGGCGCAATTTTAGCCCATTCCCCCTCGTCCTGTCACCAGGCACCTGGGAGAACAGGCCAACCCCCACCTCTCTACAGCCTCCTTCAAGTTACCTGTAGAGTGCGATAAGGTTGCCCCTGAGCCTCCTCTTCTCCAGGCTGAACAATCCCAGCTCCCTCAGCCACTCCAATTAACACTTGTTCTCCAGACCCTTCACCAGCTTCATTGCCCTTCTCTGGACTCACGCGAGCACCTCCATGTCCTTCTTGCAGTGAGGGGCCCAAAACTGAACACAGTACTTGAAGTGCGGCCTCACCAGAGCCGAGTACAGGGGGACAATCACTTCCCTGGACCTGCTAGTCCTGCTGGCCACACCGATGTTTTAGCTGTTGCAGAGCAGTGCTTACACTAAGCCAAGGACTTTTCAGCTCCCCACACCCCACCGGCGGGCAGGCTGGGGGGTGCAGCAAGAGCTGGGAGGGGACCGAACCAGGAGGGCTGACCCAGACTGGCCAAAGAGGTGTTCCATACCACATGGCATTGTGCTGAGCAATTAATATGGGAGGGCTGGCCGGAGTGGGGGGACTGCTGCTTGGGACTGGGCTGGACATCGGTCAGGGGGTGGTGAGCAATTGCATTGCACACCACTTGTTTTGTGCACGTTATAATTATTATTACTATTATTCTTTCTTTTCTGTCCTAATGAACCGTTCTTACCTCATCCCACAAGCTTCTGCTTTCTCCAGTTCTCTCTTCTGTCCCAATGTGGGGCAGGGTACGGCTGTGTGGTGCTTAGCTGCCGGCTGGGCTAAACCACAACAAATGGGAAAGAGAATTAGTAGAGCTCGTTAAATTTACCTGGAGAAAATGAAAAATACTAAAAGAGCATATCTCACTAAATCAAACAAGATGAGCCAAATACATATAAATAGTAAAAATGAACAAAAAGAACAAGTCAGACTGTTGGGTGTCATGGAAACATATCTTATTTTTGAAGACATTTAAACTCTGGAGTTTCCTTAGCACTGATCTTGAATCTGCCACAGGCCTTTTGCTTCAGCTTAAACCAGTCATTGCATTCCCAGTGTCTCCATAACTGCAAATACTTAGCTCAGTGTTGTGGTTTAACCCAACAGGCAGCTAAGCACCATGTAGCCAGCCGTTCATTCACTGCACCCTCCCAGTGGGGTAGGGGAGAGAATTGAAAAGGAAGTGCAAGAAGTCATAGGTTGAGGCAGGGACAGTATAATAAGAAGGCAAGGAAAACAAACAAACAAAACAGAAAGAAAAAAATAAGGAAAAAACAAAGCAATGCAGAATGCAATTTTTTACTACTAGCGGAGTGATGCCCAGCCAGTCCTCAAATAACAGCCGCCCCTCCTGGCCAGCCTGCCCTAGTCTGTTTTTGTTCAGCGTGATGCCACATGGTATGGGACATCCTTTTGGTCAGCCTGGGCCAGCTGTGCTGGCTGTATCTTCTCCCAGCTCCTGGTGCACACCCAGCCTCCTCGCTGGCAGGGCAGGACAAGAAGCCAAGGAGATCTTGCTCTGTGCAAGCACTGCTCTGCATCAACTAAAATATCATGAGTTAGCACCACTATTTTCATCTAAATCCAAAACACGACACCATACCAGCTGCTATGAAGAAAATTAACTGTATCCCAGCTGAAGCCAGGATACCCAGGCAAGTACATTTTTGAGTTGTAGTTGTGAATCAGATACTGTTTTCTATTAGGAAAACTTGCCGAGCAAGGGAAAAAAATCTTACTCTGTTTTTGTAAGCTAAACTGAAACAATTCAGGGTCAGAAACCTGCCATACTGGTGCTAATGGAGATGGAGTTGCCCAGGAATAGGAGTGGCAGGAAGCAGAGGTGAAGTGCCTATTTTGACTGTGACTCAGCCATCTCTTGGAGCCTCACCCTTCATCTGTTGTCTTTGTCACCCCCACATATCACTGTTGCAACACTCTACAGATTGAAAAGCTATTAAGAAGTATTGAAAATGTTGCTACTTGTTTATATGAATGGAAGACTGTACCACTTCCAAATAAGTCAGAAACCTTTCTGCCAGATATTTTACAGTAAGATTTTCCTGAAGATACTGGAGCCATCTGATTTATACCAGTAAAAACAGCTTGGCCCAAGGTCCTGGATGTTCATTACTCTTCAGAATTATTTCATTTTGATTGAGATGTTCAAATATGGATTTATCTGTGGGGAGATGAAATAATGGAAATCTCCAGGTGTTGAAAATGAAGCGATTTAGAATTGGCCAGAGAGGGTATAAGGCATAAGGTATAAGGATAAGGTATTAGGTATAAGGTATAAGGCATAAGGCAGAGATGGCCTTGTATCAATTATACCTTTACATCTGGGAGCCTGCTAGGAAAATGCATGCCAACCCTACCACACTGTAAGCTGCACCTTGAAGTGGATGGAGAGTGGGACAAAATTCCAAATGTCTCAGAAGCTCAAAACAACAGCATCAAAACAACGCCCCCAAAACAAACAAACTAACAAAACACCAAATCCCAAACCAAACCAACCAACCAACCAAAAAACCCACTGCTCACTGCAGGCCACAAAAGCCATAAATTACAGCTTGATTTGTATTCACTAGATGGCAGCAGATTCAAAAGAATTGCTGAAAAACTACAGTTCAATCTGCCTATGAAAACAAGGTTTAACGACATGCCTATGCAGTGAAATAAAACGTGCAATAACAAAATGTGATTACAAATTTAGCCAGTCTGGTTAAAGACAGCATGGG
>NC_048926.1:43863477-43891016 GCF_011077185.1 Oxyura jamaicensis
CCGCCCCCCCCCCCCCCCCCCCCCCCCCCCCCCCGCCGGGGGGGGGGAGAGAGAGGGAAGGCAGCACAGGCTTCAGCTTGGTCTGGCAAGTAGAGACTTCTGCCACAGTTACCATACAACTTGTGCTTTGCCTGTTCTCCCAGGCTGGAGTTCCTCCCGGCCCTTTTGCCATTCCCCAGGCTCACTAGATTAAAGCCAGTGGGTTTGTGCCTTCCTGTGCCACCTCCAATCTTTTGTTTTCTTTGTCAAGACTTTCTTATTCTAGTTCACTTTCACCTGAATGCTTTCTTTGCTCTGAAACACAGAGGCTGTAAAAGAGAGGCAAGCAGAATGTGTTTAGTTACTTTCAGTATTATCTTAAAACATTCTAGATGACCACCGTATATGATCATCTCTTGAGAATGGGTTCAGTAGGGCTCAGACATCCAACATGCCTATACCTCTTCTAAAACTGGTAACTTGAGAAATAAAGGAAAAAGAATCATAAATGGGAAGAGAAACCATTTCCACTGGCACAGATGGTTAGAAGAAGGTGTCTGTCCACAGACTCAGATCTGTTAACATCATAGTTTATAGGTCCTGAAGATTTGTCAGTACCACTGTCAGGGAATCACAGGATGACAGACTGACTAAGGATGGAAGCGACCTCATGAGATCCCCTTGTCAATGCCCCTCTCTCAAGTAGGGTATCCTAAAGCAAGTTACATAGGACTCTGTCCAGTTGGGTTTTGAGTATCTCCAAGGATTGAGATGCTGCAGCCCCTTTGGGCAACCTGTACCACTTTGACCACCTTCAGGGTAATGTTTTCTTATGATCAGATGGCATCTAATATGTTTTAATTTGTGCCCACTTCCTCTTGTCCTGTCAGTGAGAACCACTGAGAAAAGCCTGCCTCCCTCATCTTTGTGCCCTCCAATCACCTACTTATCCACACTGGTAAGGTCCCCTACTGAGCTTTCACTTCTCCAGGCTGAACAGTCACAGCTCTCTCAGCCTCCCCTGGTAGGAAAGACGCTGCAGTCCGTAAATCATCTTCACGTTCCTTCATAGGAGTTGCTCCAGTATGTCCATATCTCTTTTGTACTGGGTAGCTCAGAACAGGGCCCTGCTCTCCAGATGTGTCTCACCAGTGCTGAGCAGAGGTGAGGGATCTCCTCCCTCAACCTCCTGGCAATGTGTGTTCCAGGAAGCCTTCTTTGGCAGGAGGGCACATTGCAAGCTCATTGTCAATTTGTTGTCCATGGGTACCACACATTGGTTTCTCTGGTATAGCTGCTTCTCAGCCCCTTCAGCCTCCAGCATTTACTGCTACATGGGGTTGTTCCTTCACAGGTTCATGACTTTCCCTTTGTTGACCTTCACAAGGTTCCTCTAGGCCTCATCCAGCCTGTCCATGTCCCTCTGGATGACACCACAGTAACTGCTGTGTCAGCCTTTCCTCCCAGTTTTTTATTTTCTGCAGGCTTGGTGAGGATGCATCCAAGTTATCTGTGAAGATGTTAAATAGTATTGGCCCCAGTGTCAAACCTTAGGGCACACCACTAGTCCGGCCTCCAGCCGGACTCTGTGCCACTAGAGCTAAAAGTTAAGAGACAGCTATACAGGTAAATCCTCCTAGCAGAACCTTACATGGCAAACCTGCAGTGCCGTATAAGCAGCAAAACAGTTTGTGAGCTGGCACAGCCTGCAGTCATTCCCAGCATGAACTATATGACAGTGGCAAGAGGATTTTTTAATCTGCAGAACTGTATCTACAATGAGGCTTTTGCTGGCATAAGTGTGTCAACCAAAGGTGTGATTTTTCCATGGCACTGTGAAGTGTAAACCAGGCTTAGTGTGTGAAGGGATAATGAAGCCTGGCTGTGACGCTATTTCATGGCAGACATTCCAGGATATGTGCTCACCCCATAAAGCAGACGTCTCCTACTCTCAGAGCAACCAGGGGATTTTGACAAGATTGCTGATGTTACGGAAAATATTAAGCAATAATCCCTTCCATCAACCTAATTCCCAGTTCCTCAGCTAGCTAAAAATGTTGCAACTGTTTTATTACAGTGGATAGTTTTACAACTCCCACATGTTTTTTCATTCCCAGGTTAACTGATTTTCTGAACATTATCATAAATTAGAAGTACAGAACTTGACAAGTTATTCATTGTGATAATTTCTTGTTGTAAGAAGTGTATAAATAGTATTGACTTTACTGGTTTACTGCTTATAAGAAATATTACTTTGTAAAAATAAATGAAATGTTTTTATTAAATACAGCCTATGTACACACAGCTAAACATACATATCTGTGCGTATGTCAACGTGTAAATATGAACGACTGGATACTCATTTAATAGGAACTGATATATTTTTGTTACTTCAGAAATAGAAAAGAATCACAGTTCAGGAAACAGCATGGACCAAAGATCCTCTTACATCAAGATTTTCTCAATATGGGTTTTATAATAACCAGGCTGTAGAATTCAAAGTCGTACACTGTATGTAGCCAGAGGTACTGGTCTTCCTCAGAATCAGCTCCTCCTGTATTCAGTGGTGTGCATGGTACCTCTAAAAATCAGACTAGTTATGGAAGATCATTTAAATTGAAAATGTTTGATTATGTTTTAAAATAAACTCTTTGCTATTGGCTGTGCTTTGGCACCACAGGTTGTTATTAATGAGATGCTACAGGCAGATGAAGAGGAATTACATTCATTTTCTTCATCACTTCCCAGGTGTTTCCTCCAAACAACACTTCTGGAGCATTAACAATCCACATCTACACAACAGGACATGACTCAGAAAATCATTCAATTCCCAAACAGTACATCCTGTCTCAACACAGTGCCGGAGTAGATGAACAGAGCTGTGTTGGATGTGGTCTCCATAGGCTCACGTGAAGACCTGCATTTTGGCCTATGGCACTATGACCGTGAAGGTCCACCATGTCCCTGCAGATGCAGTTTCTTTTTTTCAGCAGCTCACAATAAAAGGGGAAGCATGGGCTTTCTTCTGGAAGTGTTTCTGAGGCCAGAAGCCTAATGATCTGCTTGTGCTTTATGGGCATGTGTAGGGTTTTCATGTGTCTTGAAATGCATTTTGAACAAGCCCTGTTTCTCTGATTAGGCTGTTGGATGCCTGTCGATCTAACCAAATTGATATCCAAAGTCCTGAGAATCTCCCCAGGAAATGTTTCAGGCTGGAAAAGAGGATGTAGCTGGAAAAAACAAAGAATAGCTCTGTTTGGAGGCAACAAAAAGAAATACAGAGGACTACTGGATGCAAACACTTTTTGGACTAGTTTTGCCTTGCTATTTTTCTGTGTATTCTTAAGAGATCAGCTGAAATGAGAAAATTTGGTTTTAGCTCCAGTCAGCTTTAACTACACAGTGCTTGCAATTAGGGAATTATTAGCATTATTAAGTGTTGTTTTCCAAGTAGTGGAGACACACTTACCTCTGTATGGAAAAGATCTTCTTTTCTACCGAAGGAAGCAGGAGAAGAGTTATGCATAAGAAGCAGACAAATTCTGCTGTGTTTTTTGCTCTGATATCTCCATATACCTTGTAGAAGATCTAGTGTTAGAAATATGTTGTATTATCTTCTCACATATATCAGGTTATTTGCATTTAGGCAAGTTTAAAAAGCCCCTTGAGTATATGAGGAATGTAGGAAGATGTAAATATTTCTGAAATGGGGAAACTAGGAAAGTGGACAGTCTTAAACCAAAAGCTTTAAGATTGCCTTCCTGATACTGTGTCATTAGATATGTGGATTATAGGATTATTTGGAAAGAAACAATGAGGTTTTGCATGGACATTTTGATATATACAGTTATTTATAGTTTCCAAGAAAGTGTGTAGGCAGTTTAGTTGCTAAAATTGGAGATGTAAGTTGTTACACACAACACTGCCAGTTTGTTTGATATATGTACTAGTACATTTGCCCTTAGTCTTGAACAAATCATTCTGCCTGTGCCAATTCCTTTGAGACAAGTAACAGTGAGCCAACATTGTAAATAAACTCAGAGTGGCTTAAAGCTACTCCATAGCATTGATGAAATAGATTTTTTCTTCCCCACTTGCTGATAGCAAAATAGCTCTTTGGGGACAGAAGTGTATGATTTTGTGGTAGTGGTAGAGCTGGTGCTGAGGTGGAGGATTCAGGTAGGGGACGAAAGTTGGGAGGGATCAGCAGGAGGTAGGAGAAAGGGGCACAGAGTAGTCTCTTGCATTTTCAGGGACCTCTTGGAGGGGGAAGGTGGGATGAGTAGCATTTCAGTAAAATTTCTTGAGGAACACGGCAACATATTCGGTTTTGTCGGGGAGAGTTAAGAGATCTCCAAGGCCTTGTGATGATGGGCACTCAGGCAGTAGGAAGGACATGAAATTAACCAGAAGGCTCTGGTTAGTAGCGGTGAGTGTGGTCATGGCCAGTGCTGGCAGCTGGATGATGGTGAAGTCAGAGCTGCAAGAAATAGCCTTTTTGTCTGACGAGCCTCCCTTATTGGCACTTACTGCCCTAAATGTTGCTGTTTTTGCAGTTTTGGATGCTTCACAGATGTTTATGCGGAGGTGTTGCTTCATATCCCTTCAACTCTTTCATGCCCAATGTGCATTTGCAGCAGTGGTGAGAGCAGCTAGGTGGAGGGGAGACCATGACTGTCACCCTTGAAACACCTGGCCCACAGGATCCAGCACAAGCACATGGTTTTCTTGCATCAGCTCTTACTGCTTGGATGTGGACAGGTACCCAAAACACCTTGGTGCTTTGTCCATAGCCACCTATTTTTAAGGCTATTTTGCCAGTCCTCCATATTCTTCCTGTCTTCTCCAAATCTATATTTTCAAGCTACTGCCTACTTGCCTGAAGTTGGTCCTGAGGTTGTTAGCTTGTAAACAAGCTTGAGCTCAAAGAAAGCAGATAAAGGTATTTATATTTCAGAGAATAGCCAAGAGTCCTCCCACAAAAACAAATATATATTGCCCCAAACAAAATTTCTTTGTAGTAGTACAAGTGACTGCTCAAGAAGACTGACTGCCTTCAAAATCTTGACCATACAACACGCAAGTCTGGAATACACAAAAATTTTGAAGGTACATTTATTCAAAATCTTGAATATAACAACCTTGAATGTGTACGTGGAAGTTATGTGAAACATAATTGTGTCCTAATACACTTTAAGCACGTTGGATAGTAATATGCAGTAGTTTCATTACGTTTATATGACAGTGTGGAATAAAATAGGCTTCAACACGAAAATGGAGTTGCGCCATTTGGCTCCATGTAGGATTCCCCTGGAATTTCAACAGTTGTAGGATTAATGAGAAACCGGCTTGGACCAGCTCTCACGCAGATCACCCGCAGGTCTGTCCTTCCTTTTTCTCTGCAAATGTCCGTGTGTTGGTGTTTTGGGTCCATGCAAGGACGGGAGCGGCGGCAGCTCGTTGCTGCCAGACCACAAGGGGGACCCAAAGACCCAGAGACGGGGCTTTTTCACGGCCCCTGTGAACTTGAAGGGTCTTCAGCTTCTAGCCTGGATTTTTAGAAAGCGGCTTATTTCTCGTAGTTGTAGTTTTCAGGAACTTTGTCCACCCACCTATAAGTTTTCCGAGGGAAAATCTGAGAAATGCTCTCACAAAACAAACTGTTTTAGGTAATAGATGAGTTTAAACAACTGCGTCATCAATACCAAGTGCACTAAGAAAGGCACTTGTGTACGCACTCATGTGGGTGTATCTTCTAGTCTGGTAGTTATAAATCATGTGAAAACACGAGGAGGAAATCATCTGTGCTGATGTATTATACTATGGGTGCATAGAAGAAAAAATATTTTTTAAAAAACAGCATCTGGAATTTTCCCTTTACTAGTATTTTTGCACATTTAGCCAAGCAGGCAACTGCAGATGTGATGAGACAGTTCCATAAATTAGAGGAAAACCTTATTAAAAGTAAAGTTGCTCCATAAATATAATAAATTGGAGACACTCTGTAATATTCAGCTTTGCTACTGCAGTAACTCACTGTTCCTCCAACAGCTGTGCTGTCTCTAAAACGTACACTGCGTGTAAAGCCAGGGCATTTCTTCTGTGGCAAGGAAAAACATCTTTGGTATCTGCTGCTTTGATTTGGAAAGAACAACTCTCTCTACCTGGTTTTAGGCTGTCTCGGTGGCTTCATTAAGGAATCCTGAGAAATGCCTTCCCCAATGAAGTGATCTCAAATGCCCTTCCCCGTGGTGCTGGTACCCTTCCTTCTATTGCACATGGTGATCAGGAGACATGAGGCAGGGTTGTGTCCATTGGACTGACTCTGCCCTTCTCCTGATGGCAATTTATGCTGTTTTAGTCAATGTAAATAATAGCTATGTTTTTCTCTTTACAAAAATTATTTCCACAGGGTTGGGTAGCTAGTGATATTTTACTTCAATGACAGTTTGTTATTCTTCAACGGAGAGTTGAACATAGGTGGCTGGTAATGTGGTCGTTTGGTCAAAGACTGAATTAAGCAATACTGTGCTGCATCTGTGTAGCACCCGCAGTCAAGATTAATTTTAATCATGATTAATTACAATCACAGTTAAACCTACGTGATTTATTCTTGGAGGAGGTAATACAGCATCACCTGCAATTTACTGACAAGGAAGGTGTGCCTAGGGAGCCATTTCCTTGGGGGCTGAGGGTGAGTCAAGAGCAGGACCGATAGCAGTCCTATACCTGGTGTAGGAGAGCAGGTGGTTCCCTCTATGGTCTCGCTCTTCTCCTGCTGCCATCACCCCACACGTCACCTCCACAGGTCCTGTGGAGGCCCTGTACAAACCCCCACGCACTCTGTTACACACCTGCCGCAGAGGTACTGCAGGGACGTTTCGCTGTCCTGTACGCAGGGTAGGCCATGCCAAAATCTGCGCACATTGCAAAGTTGATTTGTATTTTCACCCCTGTGTTGTGTACAGGGAGTATACAGTATAAAGTGCAATGACAGGCTGACATTAAAGACGGTTCCCTTCCCTCTCTGCTTTTTCTGGCAGCAGTTGAACGTGCACCGACAACGCACCTTCCATTACTAATATTTTGAAACCCAGAGCAGTGGAGTGCCTCAAACCACAGCCTTATAACGTAATGAAGAATACACACAGCTGCAGTAACAACCACATAATTATTTAATTAGTTTTTGACAGCTTCAAATTGCACAGGCAAAGGAATGCATGAACCGCACGTGGAAACATGCCAGCAAAGGTTTTACACGTACGCAGATGGTTTTAGCTATTGTAAGCGCAAAGCCAGGTTGCTGTACTTTTACTGCAAAACCTAATAGCACATCGTGCACTGCAGAAGTTATATCAAGGGAATAAAAATGGCATATGTAATTATTTCTTTCCCTGTATGCTATAGGGTTGCTTTCATTGTATTTAACTTCCCATTACTGAGTCCCATGAGACCGAAGATGGGAATATTTTAGCACTAACTTAAGTAATCTGTGAAGTAACAGCTTCTTTGGGCTTTTGGAATAAGCAATTATAATACCACTAATTAACATTATACATTAGTTTCTATTTTAATGTCCTCTTTTGGATATGAATTAATTAACACCTCTGTTGGGAGGTTAACTATTGGTATCTTTATTTTGAAAAAAAAAAAAAGAAGACTGAAGCTCAGAGAAGTGTAATAACTTGCCAGAAGCCAAAGTGTGATTCAGGGACAAAAGAGTCATCAAATTCAAAATTTCTTCAATTTTCATTTAGCTCTGTGGAGAGCTAGATCAAGAATTTTCAATATAGAAATGAAGGAAAAAGAATTTCCTGCCACAAAACTGATGAGGAGGGGAGTAGCATTAGTAGCAATCTGTCTTTGGAAAATAGATTATTCCAAAGGGGAAGATAATAATTTAGAAGTGAAGCAAAGCCTAATGTACTGTAAATATTTGCTCTTCTGCTGCTGCAGAGCCAACACCCATCTCTCAATTCACTCCAAAGTGTTTATAATTTCCATGTGTCGCGAGCTCCATGATTTTGTGTTAGAGGGGAAATGATTTCTCCTGAGTGCACCTAATTAAGGCTAACAGTTAAAATAAAACACAAATTAATTCAAAACTTCACTCTGAGCTCTAAATGAACACAAACTTTGTCTGAGGTTTAAAAAGTTAAGTCTCTTTTTTCCACATAATTGTAGTTTTCATATTTTCCAGCCTTTGCTTTTTATGGTTCTGGCTGGGATAGGAAATGCTAAAAGCCCACAAGAAAAGGTTATTCCCATAGAGCTGTGTAAGACATTCACAACAAAAACCTAAACCATGTGGAACACATGTGGTTTCAAGTTTCACAAGAAAGTCAAAACCCAGACTCTGCTGAAGTTTCGAACACAGTTTGAATGAAACTGGGCCCACTTTCAAACAAATCTGGTCAGATTCCTGGTTTTGAGATGAAACCTTTCAAAATTTGCAGTTTGGAAAGGTCTGAGGAGTCTTGGTCCTGGCCCTACCTCTGGTTGGAGGGGTCTGGCTGTGGACGAGCAGTCAGTGGAGGGGACAGCAGAGTCATGGTGCCCAGCAGGTGGGATGTGGGCAACGGCTTCAGGAGAGGCTTTGGGGCTGTGAAAGTTACTGCAGAGAGGGTGGGTCTCCTGATATGGAGGACCACCATCAGGAGAAGTTGTATGGAAGTCTTGTGGGGGGACACAACCACTGAAACATGGCTGGCATCCAGCACCAGAGATGCTGGGGAGCTGCCATCATAGATCTTGGAGAGCATCCCGCTAACCACTTCTGGGTACTCCCAGCACAAGCTGGAGAATAAAGGTTGGGAGAACAAAAATACTTCGGGACAGCACCTATCACTGTGTTGTGTTCTGCAGGATTTGTGTTGATATCCTTGCAACCAAGGGGAAAACGCAGCTTGGTTTTACTTGCAGAGATCTCTCTAAGAATGTGCAGGATGGTTAGGCCTGACACATGTGATGAAACTGTGAAACTTTGAAAAAGCTAATTCCAGTGAAGAATATTTGCTTCACTGTCCTGCAGTAACACACCAGAAATTAGCATTAACAAGTATAGACATTTTTTAGATTTGTATTTAGGAAACTTGTTGATTCTGCAGCCTCTATCTCTAGAGATGCTATCAAAATGAAAATCATGAGTTATATTCTGTGAATGAAGGAATGGATATGAGAGTAAAATTTTACCTTGTGTTCTCCTAGAAACATCTTTATCTGAGCTATTAATACTGTTATAGGTTATTGAAACTGGAAAGTTTTAAAATCAACCTTACCTTTAATGGTCGTTCCTGCTAATTGTTTTTAATGCTTCTGTCACTGCAAGGAAGGAAAATAGGCCAGAAAACTTACAGGTTTTAATAATACAAAGATATTTTAATAATACAGCTAGAATAAAATATTATCATTAAAGATGGGATAATTTCTTGGTTTTGTACTCATAGACAGCATCATATTCTCCCCCATACAGCTATGTTTGGGAGTATTTAACTGAGAAAATAAAAGCTGTTTTCTCCTAAGGCCAAAATTTAAGCAAAGAACTGAGCAGATGGTTCGTGGGTACATGGAAAAACAGCATATGTTTGTGTATAAGGTAACAGCTCCGTATCAGACTCTGAATACAGTGTATAGTTTCTCTGCTTTCTCTAATGATGAATATTTTGTATGTACAGTTTTGTGACACCAGCACAGTCAGGGCAATAGTTACGGTCACAAATGTAATACAGCTTATTAAGCTTCCAGTGCTTCCATCCTCACTCACTTTGATTAAGCATAGGTCAGTCCTGTGTGTGAAAATGATCTATTATCCTGTCTTTACTTTTTTTTTTTTTTTTTTTTTTTTTTTTTAACATGCCTTTGTTTGAGCTTCAGATGACATGATTATGTCCCCATTGCTAACAAATCTCCTAATGAAGCATGACTTTGCTCTGAATCATAACAATTGTCTGTAGTGTGCAACTTTCATTATTCATGTCTGATGTTGTTCCTCTTAATAAAAACACTAAAGGAAATTGTTATCATCATCCAACAACCTTCTTCCCTAAGATCCAGTCTTACCACACAGTTGTCACGTCCAGACTAGCTGAAAATTTCCTGGGTGACTAGGATTTCACAGCTTTTCCTAAGTGACCAAGTATCTTCGTGGTTTCTCTTCTGATGCCACTCTCTTATTCAAGAAGTTGTGGGAAACACCCCCAAAACATCCTTGTTTTCTTTCAAGCCCATCTTTTTCCCTAGTGCCTCCAAGAAGCAGACAGCAGTTGAGCTTCTTGGATGTTGAGACCTCTAGCAAATTATTGCTATCCTGCACTCACTGTTTGTCTGCATCCTCTTTAGCCTCTTTCCTTGGCTGCACACTCTTCTAGTCAGAGACCTCTTGGGCAACAGTGTCCCCACTGCGATGGGTTGTGCAGGCATATCTACTCCCTTACTGCATCTTCTCGGACATCTCACTCCTCTTCGTGCTGCCTTCTCTTAGGCCTGGCTCTGCAATGGGCATCCACTGGGTGCATGTCTGCTTACCATAACCTAAGCAGACATGTTATTGTGCTGCAGGGAAGTCCAGAGGCTTTTGTGGGCTGAACAGGGCTGATGAGTGAGAACTGTGGGTGCACATCTGGGCTCTGCTACCAGGGACAGTAGCCTGAGAAAGCTGCAGAGTGAGAAATGTTTCTTTTGTTTGTATGACAGTAATCGTCTTAAATATCTTTAGGAACAGAAACAGAAAATGTAAGAAAGTCCAATTCAGTTCAAGCAAGGCAGAGTGGAAGTGGAAAATTCCATCTGTTCTGTTTCACCACCAAAATTTATTTTATACTTATGCTGCAATATTTGTCAACATAATTATAACAAATAGAGAAGAATAATTCAATAACTGATTACAAAGACCCAGGAGGGGCACATTGTGTTTAAAAATCATATTAATTTATAATGATTGCATTGCAGAATGGCGATATTTTAGTTTGGAAAGCATTCTTACATAATTGTAAAGCTGAGTTATACTGAATTGTTAGTATTTAACAACAAAATCAGTAGACATTTAAAAAAATAGGGGAAAAAAGAGAGAAAGCAGAAGCTGCTATGGATACTGCCAAACCACTTCTCAGCTTTGTAAAATCAAGCACTCAGGCAAGTTTCCCACCACAAAATCAGCATAAATACCTCTTCAGGCTGCTTAATGTTTTTTTGGCAGTTCCCCCCAGTATTCTGATGGCAATTTGATAACCTATCAAAAAATCTTAAAATAAATTTTGTTTCAAAAGGAGATTAAAAACTATTTTGTTGCTTATTTGCATATTGTATCCTTTGTATTTCTTGATGTTGTTCTAAAGATCCTGACATAGTGCTAACATTCTCTTGCCTCTAGGAAGCCTGATTCTGCCTCCTTTCCCCAAGCTTTGTCCTCCACAAATAGCTTCATTCACTTCAGCTGCTCAGTGGAATTAAACATAGCACAGTCTTACCTTTAACAATTAGCACTTATTATGTTGTCTGTTTTTGCCCAACAAAAATGAGATACCAGTATGTCACAGATTGTTCCAGTGGGAATTGGAGTGGGTGCTGAGCTCTACATTTATTAGCACTCTGAGCTCTACATTTATTAGTGCTTGAAAACTATTTGCTGCACTTACTTTGGATTACAACTAAATGGCAAGTTTTGATTAAAAGAATGGCTGCAACCCATTTGTTAACTACCAAACACATCAATTTGAAATGATGGAAATAATTGCCATTGACAGTTTTACTCTGTGGAAGCCTATTTTCCTCGCTTTAGAAACTTTTTTATCTTGGTATACTGGAAAAAGTGAACAAACACAAGGAAATGCTTTCAAAATTATCAGCTTCTAAAGAACACCAGTAATCACTTTGCATAATCCACATCTGGGCTCAATCCAGCTTTCCTTAATTAGCTACAAATGCAATGCCTGCTGCTATGTCTCAGATTTTCTCTGCATGTACCTATTAAAGTGGAAAATGAATTTGATTCCCAAGTTAAAGAATATTGCTTAGGTGGTTAAGTGGATTTGGAAACTATGGCATTACTTGTACTTTAAATAATACAAAATAATACAAAAAAATTTTCCCCCAGCTTTTAGAACAAGGGCATTTTCATTGTGTAAAGATCACAATTGCTGCATGTCCTAGCAACAAATATTTAACAGGTCAATAATCAGTAAATCACACACAGATGCTCAGGCCTCCTGTTCCTCCTGTAAATACAAATATTATTATAAAACAGGGAGTGACTATAGCTTCTGTGTGTCTGGGGTCTGTAAGACTGCCTTTATTGTTTCCCTCACTTAGTCTGGATGTGGCATTCACATCCACCTAAAAGCCCACACTGTGTGAATATCAAGGCTTTCCAGTTAGCTGGACTCCAGGGGTGATGCTGTTGTCCTAAGGATAGGAAGATTAAGCAGGTAACTTACCCCAGAGTATTGTATTGATCTGAGATACAGGGGATGTGAGGATGTGTGCTTTATCTCTGCTGGGAAAAGACAACAGCTCTGCAAACTTGTGCTGAACTTGTTGTCAAAGGAAAATGTGTTCTCTTAAATATGTGAGGGGCATAGGAATAGTGTAGGTTGGCAAATAGCCTCTTCCAACCCTATGCCGTTACTAGTTTTCATTTCTCACAATGTCATTCATGTATATATTCATCACTGTCTAGTCAAAACATCCCATTTCAACCAAAGGATGAGTTCCTTTGACATCCTGTTGTCTAGAGTAGGATTTTGAAGTGTATGCACCACCTGAGAGGGACCCCTTGTATTGACATTGCTGTCTCCAAGTTCCCTTTTCTTAGAGCTCTGTGCCTAACCCTAGATTACGAAAGTGAAAAAAGAAGTATCCTTTATTTTATTTTTATTTTTCTAAATACAAATTTGCAATAAAAAGTAAAATTTTTCAGTGTCTGCCTCTGCTTTCTTTTTGCCCCCATTTTTTCTTCACAGATGAAGTGATAAAGGCAAACGTTAGCAAACCAACAGAAGCTTTTCCAAGAGCTTGAGAATATGATAGATCACATTATCTAAATGGAAATGTTAAAATGGCTTAAAAGCTGATTTTGCAAAAGGAAAACAATGAAAAAACATTTGCGCTTGGACCAAGAAACATGTTTTTTAACTTTCACCTTGATTTCTAAATCCCTGGGAATGAATCTGGTGGCCCCTGGGGCTGCTTCATGCTACTTTGGCTCCTGGCTGTGACCAGCAGGGAGGAAGCAGAGACCTCATGCTCAGGTCTGCGTGGGGATCTGCTATGCTGATGTGCCCCTCCCAGCCTGCAGGCCTTATGTGCCTGTTTGTGCAGGAAGACTCAATAACTCGGTCCCTTAGTACAGAAATTGTTTATTTTAAATAGAATTAAAAAAATATATTTAAATACAATGAGCCATTTTTTTTGGCTGTTTCCCTCCCTCCCACCCTAAGCTTGTGTAAACCTGAAGTAGCTCTTTGAAAGCCATCACAGTTGTGTTGCTGTAGCTATGGGACAGTGCTGTGGGGAACAGCTAGCCCCTTCCTCGTAATCCATCATGCAGAGGCAGCAAAGTGGCCCCAGGAGGCTTCTGCGGAAGCAGCACTGACTTGGCTGCCTCTGTCCTGCTTGCATGGGGCATGCTGTGGAGGTCCAGCTGGGAGGAGAGATGCTTAAACATGAGCTTTTTCAAGATGTTTATATCCTTTTCTACAATAACATTACTATTATTATTATTTTTAAAGATGTTCTTCTCTGTCAAAGTGCAAAACAACCTCACACTTGAAATATATGTTTGTGATGTACCAGGTCGTTTCTTGGGTGTCACGGGACAGCTTTGCTGATTTGACTGGAACCAGTCTGATTCGTACAAGTGGAGGCTCTGGCTGACTGTGTCTGCTCAGAGCTTGGCCCATGGCTGCAAAAGTGTGCAGAAAAATCTGTCCCAAAATATGTTGTCCAGCTGTTTCATACCCCATTTATCAGTGACAGCAGTTGGGGATTATGTGTTTCTGCTTTCTAAAATGCACAACCAAGGAACTGAAGATTGAAATAGTTTATTCTTCTGTTCACATTTTCAGCTGGTCGTCTTAGGTCAGGTGTTCTCTTGGAAATGTTACTTAGTACTACCCACAGCTATTTCCAAATTAACTAAATTTGTTTTCTAAAGAAGGATTTTTTAAAAAATTAACAACAAATTGGAACCTTATGGACTATTAAAACTCTCTGCTAGAAAGAGATGTCAGCATGATTGATATGTAGAAATTCTCTTTTTAAAGCCTTTAAAAAACTCTGCTCCAATCTTTGAGCTCTTGGGACAAACCAAGCTAAATTGCTTCCTGTTGTCTAATTTCTGGAAATATCCTGACCAGAAGCAAAACAGCAACAGAAAATGTATCAGGAATACAAACAGCAGGTGAGCCACATGCATCCATAACTGTGGGGAAAATAGCTTATCTTGTTTGTTATTCAAATATTTTGTTACGTAAGAAGGAGGGAAAACAATAGCTGGAAGCTGCAGATGCTCTGAGTAAAACACTCACATCAATAACGTTACTGCAGCAAGATCACTAAGTCTTGCGTGACCTTGACAAGTCAGAATACACCTGACTGAGCTAAAAGTAGAAAAGAAAAATATATTCAAAGTTTAGTTTTTTGGGAGACAGGTCAGCACACTGGAGTCACCTGGTGATATTATTCCAATTTTTGATGAAAACCTTTACCCTGAAACAAGCACCAGGATGTCTCCTACAGAGTCCATGCTAAGATGATGCAGTTTTTTCCAGATGAAAATCTGAGCCTAGTTCAGCAAACAAACCAAGGGAGTTTTGCTGAAGGCCTCGACACTGTCGGTCTCAATTTGCTCTTGAGACATCAGCATGAATTGTGCGTGCTTGTTGCTGCCTGCGATCCGGCCGGGGCAGAGGGCAGGCTGCGAGCATCGCGGTGCCAGCCTGGCGGCGTGACAGCGGCAGCAGGCAGCTGCCTCGCTCTCCGGCTCCCAGCAGTACGTGGGTGAGGAAAAATAATGTTAGTGTTTGGCTAGCATCACACGCTGGCTTCCAAAATAACAGTTCAGCAGACTTCTCTCATCCAACAAAAATGGGCTCTCGCTGGGTATTAGCAGTAACACACACACACGCCCACACCCATAATCAGTGGGTGTAAAATGTGAAAGGGACGCTTGCCAGGGAGCTTTCAGATCCAGAGCTGTGAATGGGAACTGCATGCTTGGAATGGAGGCATGAGAACGCGCTCCCTGTTTGCGTCCTTTTGTTCCTCTGACATTTTGGGATTTTACGTGGGTGTGATGACAAATTCCCCCAAAGCCTGCAGAACCGAGTCACGGGTTTCAGTGCCGGGTACCAGAGGAGGATGGGTCCTCCGAAATGTGGCTGCAGGGAAGCAGAAAGCAAGCCCAGTGAGCTCGCAGCCCTGGCACGCGCTGGAAGGACTGAGCAGTGCCCGGGCCCTCCCATCTGGTTGTGCTGGGAGGAAAGGCAGAGGGTGAGGAGCTTCAGCCTCAGCCCAGCCGAGAGCCTCCCAGAGGATGCAGGAGGCCCACGCAGATAAACCCATTAGCACGGCTTGCAGCACTGAGCCATAGCGCGAATGAGAACCGCCTCCAAAACACTTGGAAATGTCAGACCAGGAGGATTTGTTTTGAATGAGCCTCCCTGGCAGCAGTGTTAGGCTGTGCATGCAGCTTCATGGACAACCCATGACATGGAGGGAGCAGGGAGACTGCAAGGCTGGGTGTGCGTGCAGTACTTCAGCTGGGCTGGGGCCTGGGGTGAGATTTGGTGAAGTCTGAGAGCCCGATGCAGAGCGTTGTCCTGAGGAAAGTCCTGCAGCAGAGCACAGAGAAGGGCGAGCAACACGCCACAAATTGTTGCATGAATCGTGTGTGCGCTGGAGCGCTTTGTGTGTCCAGGCAAGGACACTGGGAGCAGGATGTTTTATCAATTATCTATTTATTACTGTACCAGACTTTGCAGAGGGGAAAAAAATGGTCTTAGCTATGGAAACATTTCCTGCTCTAACTGAACTTCAATTTAATATCATCAAAAACTGAGCTAGGGGATTTGGGTGAGACTCTCTCACCGAATGAGGAACTTCACATCTGAGTTTGTCATCTGTCAATACCAGATAAACTACAGATTTGCAGGAGAAGAAGGAAAAATGTCTGTTGAATATAGATGGAAAAAGAGTAAAATCCGGTTGCAGGAGCCCGGGCTGCTGTGCTTTACATTTGAAATCTATTTTCTTTAAGCCATTTCTTAGTCTAATGGAAAGAGAGGTATGAATCCTTTTCTTTCACAATGAAAAAGAAATTACTTTTAATTTAAAACCTCAAATAAAATATGTGAAAGAAAAAAATTAGTGTTATTGTTGTATAAACTGTCAGAAAACTGAATCTGTTATGATACAAATTTATGACTGAAAGTTTTATTAATCTCAGAACTATTCTGTAGCATACAATTCCAGGATACGCGTTATAATGCTAATATCCAGGTTTTAAAATATATAGCCCCAAGCATATTAAAATAAACAGGGATTTCCCTATGTTTTAGGTAATTTATTTTTATTTTTACTTTTTCATGGGCTGGCAGGGGAGACAGAAAGGCAGAAAGAGAAAAATTGAGATTAATATATATATATAAGAAAATTAAAACTAAGTAAATAAAAAATAAAATTGCTAGGGCTTACAGAAGAGTTGAGAGTAGTGGGAGGGTAGAAAGATCATAGTACAAAAATGATGGAATCCAAAGGTGCAGAGGACAGTCTTCCTTCCACAAGTTTTCTATGTTCGATAAATTTAAGCTGAAGCGCCCTTTGCTTTCCTTCAGGACGGTGAAGAGGAGACTCAAAGGTTGAGCCTCCATCAGTGCCCGGAGTTGGGTGAGGGGCTCCAGGAACACTCAGACTCCATAAGGTCATTGCGTCACACCCATAAATCAGGTAGGATCGAGAAGAAATCCAGATGCGGGCTTTTAAATGCACAGAGAAGGAAGCAAACCATCTCGTCTGTGCTAGTACTGATATAACGCAAATGTTTATGACTAGGATTAAGTTACTTCGTTATTTATGGCCTAGATACTGGTACGTTATGTACTCCCCAGCCTTTTGGGCAGTAACTGTTGTTTTTGTTACCTGTTTTAACTGCTTTACTGCTGATGTTCATAAACCTCAGATATATGTCATCTAGGGGTGTTTACGTGATAAATTCATTTCTGTTGTAAATTTTCTTCTGACTCCTGTCTGTGCTGAAACTTCATTGTTATTGCTGAGATACTATGCCAATGTGAAGATTAATGCAAGGAAATTGCTCAGTTTCTCATCAATATCTTTGTCTCCCTTAATTACTCTTTATAGCTAATTACTCTTTATGTCTAATCATCAGTCCTCTCCCATTTCTTTCACAAGTTCCCCAGTTCAGATACACCTAGGTGATCTGGTGGTGTTTGTTTTTAAACTTTATGCTATTTGCTTTGCAAAATCCAGCTTAATCCTTTTCTCTCCTAGATCTTGCTCCAATTTATGTTCCTGTTTATTGACTGGATCTGTGTCAAATTTCTGAATACTGGAGACTTTCTCTTTGCCTCAGGAAAACCCACTGCTATTTGATTATATTGATACTTCTCTTGCCTTTCTGGCTTCTTTTCTTATTTGCTAGTGCATAAATTTCACGGGACTCAGTAGTCATATTGCAGATCTATAACATTTGTTTTTTTTTTTTTTTTTTTTTTTTTTTTTTTTACACCCTTTAAGCTACCAGTCCTTTGCAACTAACCTCATCCTTTTAATGAAGTCCCTTATTTATACAACAATGTTCCTTTTCTAGTCCCTTCCTGAATGTCAAACCCAGCTGTATCAGGTGCCACTAGTCAGTGGCACAGATCCTGCCCTGAGGTGAATTAGCTCCTGTGTGTTACTTAAGACTAAATCAAGACTAGCTTCACCCTTTTCTTGCTTCATATCTCCTCCAAATAGCACATACTTAAAGTGTTAAGAAACAGGTCTTTACCTTTGGGGCCACTTGTGGAGACTAACAGCAGACCACAGAGCTCTGTTATGAAGCAAAAAGCTCCTTCTGGTTGAAAGGCCTACTCCCCTAAGTGTTTGAAAACCCCTCCCCACTGTGCCAACAAAGCAACCGCTGGCAGCCTCAGGTTGTCTTCCCCCATGTGGACCCCACGTGGGAGGACGATGAAATCCAGCTGAGAGAAGAGGAGCTGTGGGACGAGAAGACACAGGGTTATCCTCCAGGCTGTGAAGCCAGCATCCACACCCTCCTGCCTCTGCAACTGTGAGCCTCCCCTCAGCTTTGCTCCATCTCTGTCCCCACTCCCTCTGACCAGCAGATCTGTGGGTGCAGGAGGTGTGTGGTGGCTGTGGGTGCCACAGCTCCCTGCTCTGCTGGCAGGAGAAGGGTCTGATAGGATGCTTACCTGCTGCTGTGGAAAGAAGGAGCCTTTCCTCACCCTGCCCATGAGTTTGATGTATGCTCTGTTTTCCTTAGTCCTCTTTTATTCTCGTGCCCACTTCTGCCTTCTTGCCCAGCCAAACCCTGCCACGCCCCAGCCCCTGCCCCTGCCCCAGCCCCAGCTAGCCCATGGGCTGCCCCAAATCCTTGTGCTCAGTCTCCTCGCCTGCATAGCTCTAGTTCCCTCCTGAGCCCCTTGGTGCTGGCTCAGACTTCTGGTTGTACCCCATCCTACATGGCCAAAGACCGCCCTCTTCCCCCATTGAGGCACGCAGCCTTGGTGCCCATTGTGAGCCCCCCACCCCACCACCTGGTTATCGCTGTTCAAACACCTGTGTGCTTGGCATGCCAGGACTCAGCTGGCACCCTAATTAAATATAGCAGTGAATTACGGCTGGGCATTAAAATTGCAGATGAGCACACCCTTTCTGCAGAGG
Organism: Oxyura jamaicensis; assembly: GCF_011077185.1. Classification (NCBI taxonomy): domain Eukaryota; kingdom Metazoa; phylum Chordata; class Aves; order Anseriformes; family Anatidae; genus Oxyura; species Oxyura jamaicensis. Next base: position 43,882,360 of record NC_048926.1, read on the forward strand.
CTCTGCCTTTTGCAGGCAGTGTTGGATGGATTTAAATCATCCTTGTCACCACCTTCTCGTCTAGAAGGGAGGAGGCCCTGACACATCTTCCACCATGCTGGATACGCATGTAGGTCTGGAAACGTGTCAGGAAGATTGCAGAGGCCCTGGAGCTAATGCTCCTGTTAACTAGCAGAAAATCTAGCTCCCAGCTCCTCTCTTGAGCTTTTTAGCTTTTACTGCTGAGTGTGAGCAATGAGCTTGGGTTCCTCCCCAGAAAACCATCTAGGTGCCTGCTGAAACCAGGTCCAGGTTTTCTCTGCTTGTGAACTGTCGATCAGGTTTGGCAGGACACAGGAAAAGAGCAGGTGCATTCGAGCTGGCATCCAGATTTTGAAGTTACACAGCTAGCTCAGTTTGAACTGGGGACCTCTTGGGGACAGGAGCATGAAAGAATCTGTCCATGAGCTTCGCCTGCTGCATTTACACATCCCCCTGTGGGCTGTGAATCTCTTGTACACGTTCTTGTCTGGGATTAGGGCCTCAACCCATGCACCACTGGCGATGTTAGAAATTATTTGGTGATGCCAACGCCTCCGCTGCCTGCCTGGGGAGCGCGGCCCGCACGGGCCCGGCACTGCCGCCGGCAGGAGAGGCCTCTCGACGACCGATGTGCCTTTTTAAGGGGAAGTAGAGCTGCATTCGGAGCAAACACCGGCGGCATCGGTCAGCCGGCGGGCGGGAGGTGCGGGGATCCCGCTAGGTGGCAGGAGGCGCTTGCCCTAACGCTGGGCGCCGCGGAGCGCCGACCCGCCGCGGCCCTGATCCGCAGGGTTTTATGGACTCGTAACGGCATAAGTGCGGGCTGTTCCGGGACGGGAATTATATCTTAAGGGCTGATTGTCCACCAGGAATGTGACTGACAGACCCCGACCACTGAGCTTGTTTGCTCTGTACCGCAGGCTGTCAGTTTCATGCTAGGGTTAGCCACTAAGCCGTTCCCTTCCCCTCACCCTGGGTAATATCGTCCAGGGTTTGCTTACCTATGTACCAAGAAGAGGTTTACATGTTTTCAGAGCAATAAAATAAGTCTGTAGCAGGCAGATATAACTAGCACCACATAAAACAGCTGGAACCCCAGTGCCCCCTCCACTGGTGTGCTTAAAAAAACGTTGGTATGAACTTTATTGGATTGGATTTTGAGGCACATGTCAAAAGAGAGGATTTTTTACCCCTGGCTGTAAACTCTTGGTTTCTCTTTACTGTTTATCCCTTTTATGGATGTAGATGATGACCACCAGAATGTGTCCTAGAAATGGCCCTGAGCACTATTTTGGAGAGTGCCAGTGCAGAGGGGTAATTCTGCGCTGTACTGCCAGCAGTGGGTCTGGCCGCTGGCACCAGCAGGGAACACAAGGCAGCCCCAAACCCCAGCCAACCCTCATGTAGGCAGGGAATGACTCATGTATAGCCCTCTTCTGCTGCCTCTGTTCTGGGCCCACTAGTAGTCTCCCCAGGACAGCTTTCTTCCCTGGGCACGCTGCACATGGTCTCAGACTGGGCTCCAGGTTCTGCCCCAACACCTTTCTTTTCCCTGGTCTTGCAGGAAATAGCAAGCAGATGGTGGAAAGTTCAGTGTTCCTGAGGAACTCTGCTTTATCAGAAGCGTGGAAAAGATCCATCAGGCATCAGCTTTAAGGTCTCCTTTCTCCACAGAGCACAATGAAGAGGACCTCGGCAGGGCTCTGGCTCTGGCTCTGGGTGTTTGCTGTGGACCAAGTTATGCAATGGGCTGCTGTGACATCTGGAGACTCATTTTTGGCCCATTTCTCAGGACTGTACTGAACATTCACATAGGGAATTCTTGTTTTTTAGAACAACAAGAACTTTTCTAATTTCTAGTCGTAATGTGACCTTATTCAGTCTGAATCTTGTCCAATATGCCTTTAGCTGCATCATTTACAAGAATGGAGAAACTGTTCTTTTTGTTTTGGTTTGTTTTATTTTTAATGTTTTAATGGTGGCACAGGTTGTTTAGGTGAATGATGTGTTGGTAACATGCAAAATGTTCCCAGTGAGTAAATCAGCACCAGAAACTTAAGAACAGTAAATGCTGCCTGTTTGGTTTAGTTAAAATTTTTGTTCTTTTCATTGCACCTGTCATTTAAATCCTATGATTATTTCTCATAGTGGTATTATAGAGATTTGTAGTTAAAATCATTTCAGATGGGATCAATAGTAGTATTATGCACCTGCAGAGTGATCGTCATCCAAAGAGCTTTGCCAGCATTAATTTGGCCTCTCAGCACCACCGTCCCAAGCAAAACCTAGATGAGCTAATTCCAGATTTTAAATTGTTCTCAAGTCTGCAAAGAACTGAATGCTAATGATCCTGCTCAGTTTACCTCCAGTCTTTACCCATGAGGCAATCATCTATTCATTCCAATAAGCTTGAAATAAAAGGTGCTGTCTTTGAATCGGAGGGGAAAGCAATGCCTGTGTTTTCCTGTGCACATCTGTGTGTAACTAATGAATTCAGACCTAATTCAATACCAGGTCTGATATATAACTCAGTAGTGGTCAGACATTCATGCTGCCAGAAACCAAGCCCCAAACCACCTGCAGCTCACTCTGTCCGGTCACCTTTATTCCCTCTCCTCTGCTGTCATTAGTCAAAACATGCCTCTCCAATAGGTCATGAACATGTAAATAACACAAAAGTGTTGCAAGTTGTATGTTTTTTTTTAATGGCTTCACTGGTATTCTTAGGGGTGTGTCCCTAGTTTTTGGAGGAAAATTTCAAAAGCATTAATAATTTTCAAAGCCCAAATAACACGGGCTGTAACTTTGTCATTAACAAGCCCAGCGTGTGATACTAGGAAGTCAGCTGCAGTGCCACAAAGCAAGTTCCATTGTGGCTTCTATCACATTTTATAGGTGCATTTCTTTTATAGCAGATTAATGTCCTAACCTCTTAGCTTATTAGTGTGAAACACAATCAACCTTATGTAATAAGATTAGACAGTAGAAGCTTAACCCAGTGCTAATTTTTAATCAATTTTCCACCAGTTAGAACATAGGATGAAAACTAGCCAACTGGAAACTTAGTATCTGCTCACACACAGTAGGAAAATCATCATTACTTTTCACAAAACTGACCAGTCATGAAGAAATGTTTGTTATGCTTTACATATTTGTGCTGCTCCACCCAGATCTGGGCTCTTAGGTTTAAGAGGATAATAAAGCTCAAATGGTTGGATGACATTACTGAGCAGGACTCAGTGAGATTCTGGGAGAGGAAAGGTCTGATCTGATTACCCTGCATACAGGATTAAGAAATGATCGGCAGGTAACTTCAATTTCTGCTGGAGACAGTATATCACGTCACCAGTTGCTGTCATCTGTAGTCTCTTGTAATGAATGAAAAAATGCCCTATGACTTCTGCCAGCTATTTCTGAAGCCCTGCAGTGGTAACTGGAAATTGTCACCATTGCTTAGTGCTGCACACAATCTGATTTTTGCTGCTTGCCGTGGTTGTCCCAGAAGTGCTGTTACAGAATCAAGATTTCAGCTCATTGCTTGCAATGCCTTTTGCAGCTTGCTGCGTGCTGTCTTCAGAAGGATGTGTTGCTCTGCTGGAAGCCCAGTGTAACCTGGTTATCAGGAGGGAGGAAGTCATTTTCTAAGAGGTGCAGGAGGGATAAAAAGCTAAATTCCTTGCGCATAATTGAAAGCTCCCCTTTGTAGCTCTGAGAGCAGGGCTTGCACACCATTAGGGTTCACAGTTCCAGGAAGACAGGAAGTGGGCTCTGCGTAGTGGGAAACCACTATGGCCACATAATAGCCCCTTTAAAGAGGATTGCATGTTCCCTTGAATTTTAATATTAAAAAATAATCTCAATAACAAATCTATATTTTTTCCCTGTGGCCAGGTTTTAGCAAAGCCTCCAGTATAACAAGGTACTTTTCAACAATAGGAAAGTCATTTTGTCAGTTGAACATGCTATATAATTAAAGGATTAACTTTTTCTCCGAAATGGAATTAAGAAACAGAAACAGGCCTGACGTTAACTCCTTCATGGTTAGATGATTGCCCAGGGACTTAAAGGTGTAAAATTTCACTGTGAAATGTGCATTTTGGCTAGAGCTGTGCAAAATAGTCCTACGAACATATTTTGGCTTGAAATATTTGGAAAATTTTCTGTCAGAATTTTGATGGAAAGAGTCTATTAGAGAAAGAATGATGTGAAAAGCTGGAAGTAGGACAAAGAAATCTGTATTTTCCAATCCAGCAACCATTCAGTCTCCTATTCCAGACAGTGATCTCAATCCCATACACATACTTGCTGGCATACGATTTTACCTAAGTTTAAAAATATGCAAATGCAAACTTTGAGCAAATACACCTTTTCAGTTTTTACACATTCGGTATGGCAAGTCTCCAGCACTTCATAATAATTCTGTATAACTTGTTTCTGGGGCAACATGTTTGTCTGAGCATCAACCACTTGAAAATGAGTTTCTGGGCCTGCCCAGAGCACCTGGAAGTCTCTAAGTCCTAGCAAGTCCATGTGTTTACTTTGTGACTCCCTTAGTTATATGCTGTAAATACTAATTTTTTCTTTGTTTTTATAGGAAGCTAAATCTCTTGAAATTATTATTGTTGTTTTAGAGAAAAGTATGGCACTGAAGTTCATGCAGGAGTTTCTCATAAAGATTTCAAAAGATGTACTATTATTATTATTATTATTATTATTACCCAGTTAACTAGCATCTTCTCATAGCTTTCTGGGTCCTCTAATAATCTGCAAGATTAGCCAGTGAGCTGCTATTAAGAGAAGACTGCATGCATGTTCCTGCCCAGATTACTGTGAATATTTTTTGTCCTCTGGCCTTTGACTACTGGGATGGTGCAGTTTCCTTGCCACTGGACTAAGGACACTGATAGGTCACATAATCTGCACAGAGACCTCATGCTATCACTTTTTCTCTCATCTTGTCCTTGGCCAGTGCTGGTGTCACTACCATTTCTTTACCACCAAAGTTCATTACTGAAGTGATATCTTGAGACCACTTTCCGCGTTGCTTATAGCTTTACTTTCTGCATGACTTAAAGCCCTTGGGTCTATACCTCAGCTCCTGCAGCTTTCCTCACATCAGAAGAGGCATATTCTTTCTGTTTCCCTCTCCACAGTAATAGCAGTGTTTAGGGCCTTCTCTAGCTCCAGCTGTGTTCATTTCTGCCCCCTTAACTCCCAGCCATACAATCCTCGAGTGCAGACCTTGGCGATGCTGTGGCTCTGCTCTTTGCTCGCCACTCTCATCACATCATGTCTGCCCTTGAATGTCTTTGATAGTATCCTGTGTGTCACCACAAACCCATCATGGGTTTCTGAATGTGACAGGGTCCAAAATATCTCAGAATGGGTTGGTTTGGAGTTGAGAAGCTGTAAAGTCATAACAGCCATCCCTGCTCCACTTGGACCAGGTAGAGTTTGTACTTTCTTTGCAGCTGCCTTTGGGTGTCTTTGCATGGCACTTCATTTTGTTGCGCTGACACACCTTGCACTCAAGTGTGCAGTTTTCTCATGGAAGGTCAGGGAGTTCACCTTTCTGCTTGTTTGGTGGTGTCTTCTGCTGTTGTATCTCTTCCATTTGATTATCTCTTCAATTTCTGACTGACACAAAAAATCTGAAAATCTTTTTCTGCCAAGTGCAAACATTTTTAAGATTTTCATGAAATTGGAAAGGTGAAAAAATACACACATTTTGTGGAATGAGATGTTTTATTTGATCTCTTTTTAAAAATATCAGTGTCATGAAATAAAATTAAAATGAAGTATATTTTAAAACTGGAAATTATTTCAAGAAGAACATTTTATATCATTAAAATGCTTTAATTCCATCTGCTGTTTTTGCGCTAAAATGTGCTCCAGGCAAAAAAAAAAAACCACACACACACACACACACACACACACACAAAACCAACCAACCAACCAAACAAACAAAAAAAACTTCAGTCAGCCCTATCCAGTAGAAGAGCTTTCACATTGATTTGTGTGTCTTTTTGTCACAGAGATGTCTCTGTACCATCCCAGGCAGCAGGCACGAAACACCCCCAGCTCTGTTTCAAATGGCCTTCTCTTTCCCTCAAGTTTTTCCTTCTACTGGCTTCTGCCACAATGTCTTATGTTAAAAAATGATAGCTTAATGAACAGTTGTTTCAGGGATATTTCGTTTCTAACATTGTTCTTGACACCATGTACTTTGTATTCTCCATCCGTCCTTTGTATATGTCTTGTTCCAAAGTAATGCTTTGAAGCAGGGAAGGAGTCTTTGGGCGGAGCTTATTGGCACTGTGATGTTATTTAAATGGAAATATTGGAATTATTTATTAATCTTTCAATTCCATATAACAGAGACAAATGTAGTCTCAACAGGGATGGAAATCTCTGTCCTGCTGCTGTGCATCATGCCATACACTGCAGAAGGGGATGGATGTTGGGACAGGTATTCGCATACATTCAGAGCCACGGGTACATGCTCTGTGGCTCTGCCATGCTGTGCACTTTTCTCCAGGTCTCTAAAGCAGATGCAAGTATGCACTAAGGAGATGAGAAAGTGGGAGGTGCCCATGCTCATACAGAAGGCATTTAATAGTGTAAATTTGTATTAGAAGAACTAAGACTGCTGGGAGAAGTGTGATCTGCCTTTTGGTAAACCTAGGCCTTTTACTTCAATTAAAAAAGAGTATCATTCGCTCCATTTTGAGAAAAAAGTCTACATTCTTATGAGAAAAGTATAGGCTTCTGCTGCCTTCTTTCTTTACAGTAAGGAGTTCTAGTTGTTTTAAAACAGTTAAAGAAGCCTCAGCAGTGAAACAGACCTCACTTATTTGTTTGGAATACCTAGTTTAACATTAGAAGACTTTGTGTATGAGGAAGAGAAAACTGACCAAGTGTTGTGAAAGTTTAGCTAATGATTCTGGCCTGATCCATACCTTTGGATCAGAACCATGTGTCTGCTCACTTCTAAATCCGAGAGAGCCTAGGGGTTTAGAGGATAGATAGTCATTCCACTTGACTGTGTCCAGACAGATGCAGACAAGAAGGATTACCTGTGCAGTACTAATGCCCTCTAGATAGGTGATTAATGTGGTGCAAGATAATTATTTCTGACATCTCTCATTCCTACTTCAAGAAAAGCAGAGTGATGATCTGGTGCAGTTGTGCATAGGTCATGATCATGTGGCTCCTGACACGGCTGAAATGATTCCTTTGCTCTGACTCAGCTCACGTTAAAGCCGATCGAAAACTTTCTGCTGGTTCTAGAGGCAGTGAAACAGGACCCTGATGCAGACAAGTCTTGAGAGGAGTTGTGATAGAAGGAATAAATCAGAGCTAGCATCCTTGATGTCAACAGCACAAAATCTACTTCCCCCTCCCTTTATGCTTGTGATGGATAGATGCAATTTCCAGTGCATTGCTCTGCTATTGTGAGAAGCTTCCAGTAAGGGATAGTTCCCTTCCTTCCTTCCTTCCTTTCTTCCTTCCTTCCTTCCTTCCTTGCTTCCTTGCTTCCTTGCTTCCTTGCTTCCATGCTTCCTCTTACTATACACAGACATTAAATAAAATACCCAGAGCTCAAATTCTTCTCTCACCCACTTTGTGGCTTGCAGTAGTGCATATCATCCCAAGTTTGAGCTGTGATAGTGCAGCTATGCAAAGTGTAGCCATATTGCCAAAATTCCCAGGTCTGATGAGGCCTCCAATGATCAAAGAAGGTGTCTGGGGAGCAGCAGTCAGTGTCAGGGCCCTGGGCATGTCTCCACTACCCAGGCTGAGGCTCTCTGCCTGGGAAGAGCTGCAGGAGGGAGGTAGGGAGGATGGAGGTGAAGGCTGTCCTGCTCTCCCTGTCAGCTGCTTCTCAGCAGGATCTGTGGATCAGCACCTCTTGGTCCTGGTCCTGATCCTCGTCCTCACCCTGGCAGAGATCTGAAGTGGCTGTGGCAGAAGGAGATTCTCCTTTCTTGGCAGGCCTAAAACACCCTGCCTGGGTGCACTGCAGTGAAGATCTTGGTGTGGGGCTTGTGGACCATTTCTGGCAGTCTGAAACCATTCCCGTGAAACAGAATGTAGAAAATACTTTATTATTATTATTATTTAATTTTTTCCCCCCACCATTTTTGGGACAGTACAGATATAGATCATGCATCTTTAACAGCAGTTTTCCATTGTTATATATATTACAGAAAACTTTTGGTTTTCACATCACCATGAAACTCCTGAGCTATAACCATACTGGTCCAAAAACTGTTTTTCTGAGTGTTCAAATACATTGTAATTTAGGTCTACTTCAGAATAAAATAGTTTAGAAGTGGAGGAACTGGCCAGGATTGGTGGGACCAAACTGTTAGTCCGCACTGACTGGTAAACTTTATCGACCCATTTTAGGCTGGAGTAATTCCTTCCAGTGTTTTGAGCCATTGCAGCTTTAACAATTTTAGGACAAACATAGATTTAATTTTAAAAAGTGAGTTCTTCAGAACTAGGATTTTTCAGCCATTGAAACCTCTTTATGAAGGTTTAATTAAATAAAGAAAATAAAAATAAAAATAATAATAATAAATAAAAATATTAAAAATATTAAAAATAATAAAAATAAAAATAATAAAAAA
>NC_048926.1:43891416-43901920 GCF_011077185.1 Oxyura jamaicensis
GAAAAGTATTTGCTTTCTGCAAAGTGAAAATTTGAGCCTGGGAGGGTGGGGTGAATGCCGATCCAGTCCTTTCACTTTGGAAATATCCTTAACACTTTTAATCAAAACTTTTTTTTTTTTTTTTTTTTTTTTTTTATCTACACCCCCCATGGGAAATGTTACTTCTTTGCTCCATCCAAAATTAAAAGAAAATATCTACATTGATGTGACTTTTCACAGAAATTGTAGTTCAGCTGCCACACATGCCCTCCCTTCTGCATGGATATTTTGGTGAAATGCACAATGGATAAAATCCCACCATGAAAGGTCAGTCAGATTACAGAGTATAATAGGTAATGCAACACTGTCATGTAGCTGTCATGTGGGAGCAAATGTATGACAGAACCAAAATACAATTTTCCGAAAGCTGCAGTATGGTCACAGTTTATTGTCAGACCGCTCCCAAATGAAACATTTCTCTCTGGTTCAACATACTGAAATATTTTATGTAAGTTTTCCCAAGAGAAATGTTTGATTTTCAGTTCTGTTCAATGTTTTCAAAATCATGTAATCAGCCTGGTATTTGGAAAGAAGAGGAAACTATTGCCTGAAACTAGTTCTTAAATCTCAACCTATTTAGGAAAATGACAATTGTTTTTCTTACTTCTCCTTGATTCTTACAAGAACTTCTTTAATCGAACAAATTAAACTCATGCTTTATAGCATATTATCCTTCCAGTAATGCATCAGTACTTACCTTAGGAATGAGGGTAGTGTGCAGAAAGAGGTCCATACTGCATTATACCGGGATATTGGCTTGAGACTGGGAAGATTTGTTAACTAACATCAAGAACAGATTATTTGCAAAACTTAAGATTATTGGATACTTAGCAACAACTGCCATTTTGTCTGTGTAGAAGAGGTACAGTTACATCACAGATGGGTGATTTTAATCAGCTGCACAGTGGAATTTCTCCATAATATTTTATGTGCTAAACTTAAACTGGTGACACTAACTGAAGAATAATATTCTTGAACATCACTCCTAATTATTAATATAATAATATAATATGCATAACCTAATGCCACCAAATTATGTTGTAACTTAAATATTTTTACTATATTTATATTAATCTTTGTATTTTTTACTTGAGTTGATATAAATGAGTCTCCTCTGAAATATCTTACCAAAGCAACTAATATATTAACTGAACCATTTGAGAAGTGCAGTGTATTAAGGATAAAGGCAACTTTGCTGAACCCTCTGCCATGCGTTTGATCTACCGTCCATCTCTGAAACTATTTGACAATCTCTGTGGGTGAAGGAGTAGCAAGTTGAGCCACAAAATCATGCAGTTTTCTAAAGTGGTTCGCTTGGACTGCACATTAGGTATGTTATCTGTCCCTTTTGTTTCTCTTTCAAGGTTGCTGTAGATATCAACTCCCAAGATTCAGCTGAAGTTATGATTTAAAGGCACAACTAATACTTTAATATCAATGGACCAAATAAAAATCAAAACTATGTAAATAGTTTTATGTATTATGCAGATAAGCAAAGTGGCTTGAACAGAATTAATTCATGCCATTTAGGGTTTCTGCTTATGCTTCCCCACCTTGTTCCCTGTTGTTCTCCCCTTGCTGGCAGTTTTTGCCTGAACACAGGCACAGCATGGCTGAAATCCTGCTTTGATGGCATTTCTGTTGTGGCTGGAGGATGAGTGGATCTGTGGCAGACTGTTCCTTCAGCCTGGTGCAGGTGGTACTGTTTCATGTGAACTGGGTTAGATAAGCACCTGGGTTGCAGTGTGTTTATCCGAAGCGAGCGAAGCCCCGAAGCTTAGATTATGGCTGGTATGAGATAAGAATGTCTGACGCCAGCAATGCCTGCAGGAAGGGACATGCCTGAGACAAGATATGCCTACAGCTCCGTGCTGAGGCCCTCCCTTTGCCTGATTCGGGAGACCAGTGGCACGTGGGACATGCCGTGCCATCCCCTCGCTCCTTGTCACCAGGTTTATCCGGAGTGGTGTCAGGGTTCTTGAATTGACGCCTCTGGCGTGCTTTTAGGATGAGGGTGTTGCTTTTCTGGGATTGCAGGAGCTTGCTCACTGTGTCTTACTGCAGCTTTTAACTGAAACAAACACTTTGTTGTTGTTAGACAGATGTTATTTTTAGACAATAAAAATAAATAAATCACCATGTGCAAACAAAAAAAATACATAAATCATCTGTGATGTTCATGGGTAATCAGAACTTGGAGGCAGAAATACCTGTTAAGGAAGGCTAAAAGTGTTAGATAAAAAAATTCTCTGAGTAATTGGGTTGGGATAAAGGGAGGAATTAAAAAAAAATTCTCACAGCTGTTGTGAAATGGTCACCTAGAACACACAGAATGGGAGAAGTTAACACAGTTCTCTTGCTGGAGAGAACTCTTCAGTCATTAATATTAATTTTCTTTGAAAAAGGGCCTGAGATAGTAACAGGGGAATGAAAATTCAAATATTGTGTCAATATTTGAAGAAGAGAGCAGGATGATTACATCAAGGGTGTCACTGGGTAGCCTGGCATAGGTGTTGAGTGAAGTTGCTGAAAGGTTGTTGCACCAAATTATTTAAGATAGCTTTTAGATAATAGACCTCATTACATAACCTGGGTGTCTTTTCTGAGGAAATTTGATGTTTGATAAAGATAACAATGCTGCCAGATTATCATCATCATCATCGTCTTTCACCATCATTGCCCAAAACAGCCCTAGGGGCTGCTCTGTGCTCTGCTATGACATCTCTAAGTGAAATGTGTGGGAACTGGCAACAGCTATTCAAATTCAGTAGCACATCAACCAGTTCATGTTCCATAGTCTTTCAATGCAGAAACCAATGGCACCCAGTAAAGTGATCAGAGCCCAAGAGTGATAAATCTAATGTGTTTGTGTCCTATAGTCAGAACAGTTAGGGTACAGCAGAGTCTACACGAGCTTTTAATTGTTAGTCTTATACAGATAGCAAAGAGAAAACAACAAAATATTTGACTTAGTCCTATTTCAAGTGCAGATATAAGGAAGATATTTCAGACTTAACATTGTGTCGACAGTAGAGAGTGTAATAAACATACAAAAAAAGTTCCTCAAATATAACTGAAAATAAAGGAAGAGTGTGCTAGAAGATATTTCCCAATGTGCTTCTTAGAAGCCTGTTTTTGGCCAAGTGATGCTCAATAAATTTTTCAGCATACAGCACAAACATGAAATCACTGCTAATGAACTTGGAAAAGAGTATAAACAAGTGGAATTGTAAATCACTGCACAGTTAGATCATCTATATGCACTGAAGAGAGTTAGGTAGTAAAGACAACAATATGCTAGTGCTGGACCATAATGGTACTAAAACAGTATGGATGCAATATGTTTATAAAATATGGAAGTTAGTGGATCATCCTGAAAAAATGTGTAAAAATTCGTGAGGCAGCCTACAAATCATATGGTCCTGTGGCAGCATAACACATATACATTTGTGAGTTCGATCTTTGACTGCAGAAGGAAGAGGCAATCGAAACAGGAAAAAGGGGTATTATCTTTGTCTCCAACATGAATATGAGCATTACCAGAGTGTAGACCTTGTGTTCTTACTTCAAAAAGGCATTGAGAAACTGGAGTGTGTTCGGAAAACGTTTATAAGCATGACTCAGTGTCTATAAAACATACCTGACAGATTAAGATTTAAGAAACTTAGTCTATTTTATTTATCTAGGAGAAGATTTAGAAGTGAATTAAGTCCAGCCCACAAATGCTTACATGGAAAAATACTTCTGATCATGGCAGTCTCTGATTTACCAGAAAAAGTCATATTGAGATCAAATGGTTGAAAGCTGGAATGAGGCAAACAGATGAAAAATGAAGAACAAATCTTTAAAAAGGGAAACTACCCAAGATTTGGAGCAATTTGGATATGGATGTGGGTGCATTTCCCACACCTAAAGCTTTTAAGTCATAAATGGGTATTTATTCTGAAATATGTGCATTAAACTCGAATAGAAATTATAATCTCAGTGCAGAAAATATTGGGCAAGCTTTTCCTGTCTTAGAAAATGTAAGACTGTATGATCCTAATGGTCCTTTTAGGTGTCTGGCTCTTTCTGTTGGCCACATGAATGTGGCAGAAATATAGCTAAAGGGGATCTATGGTTAATTGTGAAGCTTAATGGATATTCTAGGTAAAGTTATTCTAAAATTCCATCTATGTTGCATATATGAAAGCATTTTACAAAACTTTTTTTAAAAAACAGCTGCTCCATATATCCAGAGCAGGACCAGCTGAAACTCATCAGAAACAAGATATGACCCTAACATCAGTTGTGATGACTACTCTAACCTCATGTGATCGTGTTTCCAACGACTCAGCATGTGTGACAAGCCCTTTGTCCTGCAGCTCCCCTCAGACTAAAATGGGATTCACATGCTTCATGAATGAACTGTGAACTTTAACATCCTGAACTCATAGGAGCCCTCCAAACATTTCTAACGTCCTTGAGTTCAAGACATCTCAATATAACCCAGTACTAATCCCTAGAAACTAAATGCATGTATAAAGTGCTCTAAGCACTTTCAGGGAACAGATGACAAAGTACTCTCCAAGGCTGTATAGTGATGGGTGTATACATTAGGTACAAACATATTGAGTGAGGGAATAGAAGTTATATGCTTGTAGATTCAAAGCTATGATTTTATGGTTAAAATATAGTAATTCTGCACATCTCTGCAAATCCCTAAATTTTCCTGCAGTTTTGCTTTTCCTGTATTATATAGACAGGTGGCCTACAGCAATCACTTATCACTGAGAAAAAAATAAAGAAACCTTTGAATGATTCCGATCCCACTAATTTTTAATGCTGTTGGTGCACTGTAAAGTTCCTCTTGGTGTTACCCTGTTCTCCACCCCATACACTGTACCTCTCCTTGGCAGCCCCTTGCAGACCTGCTTTCTGTCTATTAGTAGTGGATTGATTTCATTTAAGTTCATCCTGCCTCACTGAAGGGTGATGGGTGAGATGGTAGCAGATGATCTGAAGGGGCAGAGGTAACCCAAAAGCTATGCGGAGCTGTTGCTTAAAGAGTGAAGGGGTGAAGGGGCAGTCTCAAGGACAGGGCTGCTGGGGGCTGGGGGCCACAGACATTCAGTACAGCTCTGTGAGTGCCCTTCTCTTACCTCTTACCTTCTTTACCTTCTCTGGAAAGGCTGTTTTTTCCTTTCTTTCTTTCTCTCTCTCTCTCTCTTTTTTTTTTTTTTTTTTTTTTTTTTTTTTTTTTTCCCATGGCCGTTGCAAGCTTGCCTTTGTTTTTACCCTTCTGGTATACACTTACTCCCTGGGGGTCAAGGTGCTGTCAGCTCCAGCCACAGTATGGCACATCCCAGTGTCTGGCCAGCACACACCAACCTGTGCTGCAATGCCAGCTGTCTTCAACATAAACTTCCACAGGGAAGCCAAGATACTTCAGATATTACCCACCACAATTTTAGATTTCTAAACAGAACTCTCTTCTCCTGCTCTTTTATCAGGTGCAAGTGGTCATTAGAAGGAAAAAAGGGTCTAGGGTGTTTTCGACTATTTTCCATTCTTAATGTTTCTGTTAGGGTTAGTGAGCAATGGCTTGCTCACTCTTGCTGCCCTGTGCCAGGTTAGGCCATTTCTTCCAAAACAGCAGTAAACTACTCACATGGGATATAAATCTTTGAGGAGGGCTGCTTTTCTGCTGACCCAATAACTGCAGGTTGTGACATACCTTAACTGTTTTTTCCATTTCCCTTCTCTGCAAGGGGACATTTACTATTGTTCTCTTAGCAGCCTCATGAAGCAGTTTTGACTTGCATATTCTCTAATTACCTATCACTATACACAGATACTCTTCACAACAGGGAATAAGAAACTCTTTTAAAATACAGCACAAGCTATTCCTCTTCTGCTTCTTTTTTTTTATATCATTTTTTTTATTTTTTTTCCAGTGTGTCTTTCTTCTTTTTGTGTTTTATTTCTGCCTCTAAGAAAACATGGTTTAATAATTTGATTTCCAAAAAAATAACAGCAAAGTAAGGAGGGGGCTGACCTGATCTAGTCTTGGCAACAAACCTGCTTTGAGATGGACACAATGACATCCAGATATATCACGCTAAAATACACCAGTGGAAAAATTCAGTCATTTTTAGTGAGGGATGACACTTCTGAACCAACCTGGCTTAAAATTAATCCATATTTTAGTCACCTTTCAAGGTTCAGAAAACACTATGAAAAATTTATCTTCTTGGGTGAAAAAGTAAGGTTTTATTGTGGACCTTTGTGAGCCATTCTTATTTTTACTAGAATAGGTTTGCCAGTTTTTTTGTCAGAAACCATTTACATGGATTTACAGGTCCTAAAGTGTGGAAATGTGTGGATTTGAGCAAATCCAGCTTCCCCTCATCCAAAGAATCCAAGGCAAGGTTCAAGAATCAGTAGTTCTATGGATGTTTGCATAAGTTCATTTTACACAGGATATGGCCCATAATGAATAGTGTAGTTTGGAGAAGAAGGATTATGGAAGGTTATGGTGGGAAAGACTTTAAAGAATCACTAATTTCAGCCACAAACTCCTGTTGATTAGTTTCAGAAAGCTAAGTTGTCCATACTATATTTGGATGATTGGTGTGGCAAAAGCTGTTGGTAACTCACTAGTTGTACATTCTTAACCCTTTCTTGAAAGGCTTATGTTACATTACTTGGCACTTTTGCATTTATTGATCAGTCAGGTAACAGGTTTTTTTTTGTTGTTGTTGTTTGTTTGTTTTAACACTTAAAATATACTCCAATTTTATCCATTTAAATTGAAGTGTGGGATCAAAGCCAATTAACATGTCCTATTGTGACACACAAAAAAATAACCCTTGCATTTACTCTACTTTTTCTGCAAAACAAATTTAAAGGTGTGGTACTGAGAGTTAGTGGGAAAAGTTGTGCTCCCTTAGCTATCTTGTAGAAGAATCAGAAATTGGTAGTATTTAATGCATATGGTTGCTAGTGTCCATGCAAAGAAGCTAGCAAGAAAATAAATCACCCATTGTTGACATATAAAAGCATAACTTGATGATAGAAGAAGAGGGAGGTGAGAATTAAGCCCATACAACTTCCTCTTTGGATTCATCTTGATGAGATCTCAAATGCCCACACACTTAGGCATGATTTTCCTCAACTTGCTGTTTTGTGCAACTCTATTTGTCCAGCTCCATATTTAGCAGAAATTGGAAACACTCCACTGAAGTCCTATGGAGAAAGCAAGATGATCAGAGCTCCATAACACAAAAGAAAGTTCAACACTTGTTGGAATGTATCAAGAGAAATCTTCCATCCCTCCCCAAACTCACATTAAAAACTGGAAACAGTGCTAAGGATTTAATTTAGCAAGTTTCTTTCACAATAGCACACTCCACATGAACACAATGGTGTCTTTCTACTATCATTTCATTCAAAAGCCACTCTTTTTTTGTTGTTGCAAGAAACAATAACAGCTATGCAAATTCATTCTCTAGCACAAAATTTGCTAATAAGAACTTTGCTACTGATGTCAAAGGCAGAATTTTATGGACTGTGCATGTGCACACGCATGTGGGCTTAATTCAGTAACCCACACCTTTGGTTCTTCCTTTTGCTCTGACAAAGCATGTAGCTTCTGATAGAGATCCAGTTATTCTTTGTAGTGAAATGTCTTTTCAGACTACAAATTCAAAATTCCCCTAGAAAAGTTTGCAGAAAAACAGACCTGTAAAGAAACCTGAGTTATATCCCCAGCTCCCTGTGTACACATGCTGTATGGCATACCATTATATCATTTTCCCCGAGTCTGCCATAAAAGGCAAGAGCTTGAGTGTAGAAGTCAAGGGGCTGATGAATGTGTGTAATGTACTGAAACTATTGGGCTAATCCCCTTCCCCCCACCCTCTTGGCTGAGCCATGAGAGCCATAGGCCAGCTGGACGAGCTCTCTGAAAGGAGGAACAGATACCAGCAGTCTGATAAGAAACAGAGCATTCACTTGTCCTAGTTACAGTCAGAGAACAATCAGCACCAGATTTGCTCTCTTGCAGGGAGGATGACTTGCACGAAAGATGTGACTGGTGCAGTATCCAGCAGCAGGGCCAGATCCTTTTAAACATATGAAAGGACCTCTAGTGGAATGTTGTTGTTGTCTCTTATTTTAGAAAAAAGGCTTTGCATTTGTGGCTGTAGTTTTTTTAAAAAAATCATTTGGACCCTGCATTACCCAAGCATTTCTTTATTTTTCTTAGGTATCATTTCTTAGGTAGGAAAAAAAGTTTGATAGAGGAAATTCAGAAGCACAGAACATATTAACAGCCTGTTTAAGTACTTATTTACATCCAAGTGCATCTCCCTGTTGGTAGCAGGAACAGAAAACAGCACATCTCAGACCACAACAAAATGGATTTTAGTGCCTAATGTGACCTTTCCAAAGCTGTGACCCTGAGGCTTCCTGAAAGCAACAGGACACCTTGCCATTCCTAAAAATATTTTTTTAGATATCAATTTAGATATCAATTTTTGATATTGTTGTAGTGCCCACAGTACATAACATGTACATCATGTATTGATAAATGTCCATGGGCACTTCAAATGTGACAGTGCTGAACAGCTTTCATTGCAAACAGTAAAACCCACTAAACGGGGGCTTTTAAAAGTGCCTAAGGTTCCCAAAGGCACATGAAATTTTGTTAAGCATTTACAGAAAAATACCCGTCCTTCCAGAATGGCGCCTGGAAAAAATACAGTAGCAGAGATGGTTTTATATTAAAATTGTTTTGTTTAAGTGATAAATTGGGAAATGAAGGACAGTGTTCATCTCCTTTTATAGAATAGCCTGCCTAGATTACTTCTCAAGAGATGGTAGACTTGGAAGTAGATTATATTTTCTTCCTGAGGGTTTTGAAGACTTATCATTAAAGACACTATGCTTTTCTTACTCTACTGCAGGCAGTATTTCTGTAGAGACACTTTTCAGTCTTCTAGATATAGCTGAGCAACTAGTCAGGAAGTAGTTGAAAATGTCCAGGACAGACAATCCATGAGAAGCATACAGAATGGAGGTTAGAATAAAATTTGTGATCATCCACAGAAACTGAATTGAACTTGGGAAATTATATTGACTTGACATACCATGTAATAAAAATAATAAAGCACAGGAAGTATCTGGATTCTCTGAGCAATCTAATAAAGGTCTTTATCATCTTCTTATCTGACTATTTTAGATTTCTCTTATACAATTTGTTGATTCAACAAGTTACTGGTTATCTTTCAATGAACAATAGTCTGGTTTCTGACTATTAATGTTATTAAATAATTAGTTGTTAATTAATCTTAATGTAAATAGTTAACATGATTTACAACTATATTAAGGGCATGAAGATGACTGGGTGTAGTCAACTTGGACTTAGTAAGGGGAAATACCTCCCCACCAAACAGACAGCTCACTATGGTTAAGTGACTATCTCACTGGACAAAGGGGTAGTTTGTTGGTAGTAGGTGTTGCTTATTTTGTTTTCAGCAAGACTTTCAGTGCTGTCTCCCATAACATTTATTTAGGGTATTTGATCAAGTATGGGCTAGATAAGCAGACATTGAGGTGGACTGAAACCTGGCTGAACTTCTGGGCTCAAAGTGTTGTGATCAGTGGCACAAAATCCAGCTGCAGTGCCTTGTAGTGCACTGTGTGCCAGGCACTGATACTGAACCAGTGCCAATTCATGTCTTCACCAATAACCTGGACACTGGGACAGAGTGCACAGAGTGCAGCCTCACCCAGTTTAAAGATGAGACACAACTGGAAGAAGGCAAACATTATGGTTGTGCTGCTGTTCAGAGGGTCTCAGGCAGGCTGGAGAAATGGGCCAAGAGGAGTCTCACAATGTTCAGCAAAGTGAAATGCAAAATCCTGTCCCTGGGGAGGAATAACCCCAGGCACACACTGAGGTTCTACTGGCTGGAAAGCAACTCTGCAGAGAAGGGCCTTGAAGGGGGACACCAAACTGAGCATAAGCCAATGATGCACCCTCATGACAAAGAAGGCCAACAGCCTCCTTGGAAGCACATTGACAGCATGTTGAGGTAGGTATTCCTTCCCTTCTGCTCAGCACTGGTGAGACACATCTGGAGAGCTGGGCTCTGTTCTCAGCTCCCCAGGACAAAGGAGACATGGACATACTGGAGCAACTCTTATGAAGGGCCATGAAGATGATTTACAGACTGCAACCCTTCATACCAGGAGAGGCTGAGAGAGCTGTGACTGTTCAGCCTGAAGAAGAGAAGGCTTAGTAGGGGGTTGGGATCTTACCCATGTCTATGAATGGAAGAGTGCAAAGAACATGGGAACCAGGCTCTTAGGTTTGTACAGTGACAGGAAAACTCAAGAGCAAGAGATTCCCTTTAAACGCAGAAGAAAATCTTTTTTCTTTTCTTTTCTTTTCCTTTCTTTTCTCTTTTCTTTTCTTTTC
>NC_048926.1:43902020-43967787 GCF_011077185.1 Oxyura jamaicensis
CTTTTCTTTTCTTTTCTTTTCTTTTCTTTTTTTTTTTTTTCTTTTTTCTTTTTTTTTTTTTCTGAAAGTGTCTGAACAATGGCACAGGTTACCCAGAGAAGTTTTGTGGTGTTCCCATCCTTGCAGATATTCAATGTATGTCAGATACAGACCTGATCAACCTGCTCTAGGTGAGCCTCCAGAAGGTCTATTTTGTCTCAGTTATGCATGTTTGATTGCCACATGATGTTTGGGAGGTATATATGTCCATGGCAACCTTTTCACCTCATTATCATCATGAAGACAGATAACTGAAATATAATTATTTGGAAAAATGTCTTTAATATCAAGGAAATATCTTTGATAAATAATTATTTTCAGATGAGGGGTGGACATGAGGTTCTTTTTCAGTGGTGTGCCAAGTGGCTCCATGGCTGCCTGTTAGTAAATAATAATGAGTCACATGGACTGAAGAAAGAAAAACTGGAGATGATATTGGCAACTGAAAGATTGGATGAGAGATGAGAGAGAGTAGAAGTAAAACAGAATAAATGACTCATCATGGCTGACCGGGTATTACCATTTCTTTAACTGCATCTACACTGGCTTCCCAATACCCTGTTTCCTCTCTTTCATAATCCAGTCTGTCTTTACAACAGAAACACTTAATGCTACAAACTTTGTTCAGACAGTTAAAATGAAACTAAATTTGATAGTAAAATACTTATCTGGACCAAAACCAAATTCTATGATCACTCTTGTTTTTAATCAGTTTGCACTAACCACTGCTTTGTTTTTTTAAAAAAACACCCCCAAAATACCCTTTGCATCCCAGAGAAGCAGTCTTAGCTAATCCATCACTGTACCATTTTCACATGATAAACAACAGCATCAGAAGTTGAAATGAAACTTGCTTATGAGTTTTAGCATAAATTTTTGGTCCTTGTCTCCTTCCAAGTTCCACAAAGCATCAAGACTAACTATCAGTCTTTAAGAGTAGCTCATGAACATTCAGTGATTTCCCCTTCCACTTCACAAAAGTGAAACTAGTCTCTGTACCCACCAAATGTCAAGTTTGCATCGTCTTTCTGGAGCTTTCCACATTTCACCCAGAGGAATGTGAGACCCAGCTGGCGGTGATGAGCTGCCCATGCGTACTGAGCCCTGGATTCAAGACCCTGCCTGGGCAGAGGAGCATCCCATTGCCCCAGCATGATGCTGGAGACATGGCTGGGAAGGTGACTCCTGTTTCAAAACAGCCCTCAAACTTTTTTAGATTTTGCTGTCATTCTCTGCTTCTATAGTTACTCACTGTAGAAATTTAGTAGAACGTTCCTATCCCAAGCCTTTAGTAACTGAAATGATTTAAAAATGACAAGTAGGGTAAATTGCCAGTAATATATGCAGCCATTACTCAACCAACAAGCAAAAATAGGATTATTTCACCTCCTTTTGTAAGTCAGAAGACAGCCAGGAGTTGTCCTTTTACCTATCCAGGCTGTTTTAACTCTGTCATTTCTAGATGACAATCTCCTATTAGTCATCTCCTATTCTCTTAGAGTTGAAAAAAGCCTAAGAGATCAAAAAGTTGAATTTTGAAGATGATTTCTTCCTTCAGGCATGACAAGGGGCTGAGGAAGTCCTGCCAGCTGCACATACGTCACACAACTGAATCGGTCCCTGCAACTATTGAGGATGATCATGCAGCTGCTGCTCAGAGAGCGAAAGGATTCACTCACATAAAAAGCACATCCAAGTGCAAGAAAACATGTCATAATGTTCTAGGTGATTCTGCTTGGCAGGGGTGTTGGACTAGATGATCTTCAGAGATCCCTTCCAACCTTAACCATTCTGTGATTCTGTGATACCTCCTACAAGCTTGGAGGTTGCTTTTGGTATATTTTGGACAAAACAACCCTCATAGGCATTCTGAAAGCAGGGAAAGGGATGAAACCATCTTGAATGGAAGTAAGTCAGTGGTTCTTTGAGTTGATCATTACTTCCCCTAAGCTGCTTCAGATTTAAAGACTTTCACCCAGTCTTTAAATTATTTTTCTGCTCTATGTCTTAAACCTCTTGAAGAATCTCCTTCAGTATGGCCAGACATTTCCCATTTGCCAAGGCAAAAGTCCTTTTAAATACCTCAGCTGAACAGAAAACTTTTTTGTACTAGCAGATATTTTCTTTTACTGCTTAAACTGACCTCCAACAAGAGCAAACTATGCTGACTTGCTGACTGAAAAGTTTGATTCCTGTTGTTTTTATTTATTTATTCCTATTTATTTACTTATTTTGGTCAATATAACAGCAACTTTTCAGGCACTGTGGTATCTACTTATCTGCTGGTGTTGGGGAAGCAGTTCCATAGTTCCTCTCCTGAGAAAATAAAGCAAGAGAGAGACAGGTCTTGCTGTGAAGCCGACTGTCTAGGGTAAGCTATAACAACATACTGGCAACTCCTCCAGACTACTGATGGGATCTGTTTGGCGTGAAGTGTTTCTGTGCCACGGGGGCTACATGAGAGAGCTTACAGGCATCATGGAAACCCTAGAGAGCTACCATGTCCAATCTGGGTGGTGGTGGTGGAACAATGTTCTCAGTATTACTAGTGAGAAGCTGAAACAGAAGTTAAACCCCACTTCTGTAAGCACCAGCCTCTCAAGTTTCCCATTTGCTAAGAGCCTTGGCATAGGAGGATGGGTTGAGATCAAATCTGGCATGCCATGCAACAGGACGAGGAAGCAGCAGAGTCTGCAATCCAAGAAGCTGTTTTCTATTACAGTTGCTGGGGGAATGAGCTCCTGCTAGGTGGCACGTCTGAGATCGAGGGCTGTGTAGCAGTCTCTCTGAAAATGCCTTAGACATACTGCAAGAGAGACCGTGGCAGGGATGGTTTTATCTACGTCATGGTTAGTGAGTGTGTCAGGTATGAGTACCCAAAGTCCTGTTTTAAGTCCTTGTGTGTAGGGGGTCACAAAGTACACATGACGGTGTTGTGAGTATGGGAAGAAATACGGAGTTGAATCCAAATCTCATGTGTTTGTCAAAAGTGACAACATTTCCAGTGCATAGTGCTGTTGGAGAAATATATGTGCATATATTTACATGGATGAGAGCTACTGTAGCTGCTCCAATAAGAAAAATGTTTTAAATTAAGAGTTGCCTGTTATTTTCATGAGAGTGTTGTGTGGTGCAAATAATAAACATATTGAAGACTTAGAGTGCTTTTTAACAAAGTACTTGGAGCCCTGACTATTTTTGGTATTCTCATCCTGCTGCTGCTCTGGAATCCACTCATAAAACTGTTTCATGGGAGCCTCTTTTCATTTTATATGCCTTTAGAAGTACAATTAGTTCTTAGAAGAAACTATTCTGTATTCAGATGCAAATTCACAAGTCCAAGCTTATTTCTTCCCTTTTAACAGATTAAATCATCTATCTGCATGCCTGCTTTTAGTGGGACAGTGCAAACCATTTTTAAGTCATGTGAAATATATTTTTATGGACCTCATTTACTGGAAAGATGCCAGAACCTCTTGTCCCGTTTGAGTATGATGTTGTGGGAAGCAAACACAAGCAAGAGAAGCTGGGGAAGATGAGATATTGATAGAGCTGCTAGGAGATTATGGCTAAAATTAGACTGTTTTACAGAACATTCTAAACAGGTTTTTAGCTCTGGATATAACATGCCTCTGCTAATGGGAGGTTACACAGCACACAATGAAAAATATTTTCCTGACTAGAAGTTTTCATTTATATCTGTGCCAAAAATAAAATAGTCTCTGATTTACAGTTCTGCTGGCTGAACAAATTGTTTGGTGTGGAAACTTTGACAAACTTTTCTGGTCTTACTTTTCTCATTAGGCGTCTTTCTCTGTCCCCTGAAAACATACTTCATACTGAATTCAACCCTCTTCATTCCTCCTTTCTTTTTGCTCTTGCTGAATTTGATCTTTTCAACATGGTGCTTTAGACTTTCAGCCATTATGTCTGCTTTTGTCGCCAAAGTCTTCTTTCCAAGAATAATACTTTACCTCTGTGCTCTAAATTCTCTCTCTCTCTCTCTCTCTTTTTTTTTTTCCTTTCTTTTTTCCCCCATTTTTATTTATTTATTTATTTAACATATCTCTTGGAAATTCTTTTCTTTTGTGCATCTCCATCTGATTAAGGTCCTTCTAGTGCATCTTCCTATATAAGTTCATCTCCTTTTTGTGACTACATCAGCCTGATCATATCTGCCTCTGGACCATTGGTACCATTTAATGTTCAGGTGAGATTTCAGGTGGTCTCCTAGTTTCACTCTGTCTCTACCAATTACTTTCCTCTTTCTGGGCTCTAACATGGATGTTACTGGCTGGGACATATGCACTGCTGCATATGACACCAGTGTGAGTGCTGTCTAACTGACCCAAGTCATCACAGGACCCAATGCAGAGCCATGGTGGAATTCTGTGAACTTCTTCCAAACATGATTAAACCTTGTACTGTCTTGCATGCAGTATTAATACCTTATCACAGTCTGACACCCAAGCTAAACAGTCAAACCTTGTAGCACTGTTGAGGATCCCAGGCATGGCTCTAAGCTCGCACAATTTTGCTCTTCTTGGGTCTGGGGTATCAAGTCACCAAAGGTACTTCAGGGATCTCTGTGTTGATCTCTGTTGTACAGTGTGGGCATATTCATGAACTTCCAGTCTATGCTTCACTCACATATACATACACACGTGTGAACATTTGAATGATTTTCTTTGGTCACAAAGATTTGGCTTGTCATTTAAAACTGAATCTATGTTTCTCAGGATCCTGACCTGGCAAGATATTTAAGAATATGCTTAAAACTCACCAAATTGGAATTTATAGCACTTGTAGCATCTACATAAGGCAACTGTTTTTCTTTCCATGAGGAAGAATGAACACCTGAATAAATACAATCATGACAAGCAACATAGCTCTCCAAGAAATATAAAATGTTGTTAATATGTGGCTTCATCTTCCATAGTGTGGGTCATGTTTCTGGGACTATCCTCAACTTTCTGCTGTTTTGCAGATCTGGTAGGTATGAACAATATATCTTGTAATTCGTCCCAGTTTCTCTTGCCAAATCATGTTAATTGATGCACATACATGTGGAACTGTGGGAACCATGCAACATATATTCCCTCATCTCTTCCACTAAAGGACCTTTGTGGATGTCCCAAGAGATAGTAAAACTGTGTGGGATTTAATGACGCTCTTCTTTGTTATAGATGGCTGGAGTCACTGGCAATGGGAAGGTGCTGCCCAGAACTTGTCTCTTAGGTACAGCAAGGTTCTGTGGCACCTCTGGCACTTTTATGTTGACTTCTTCAGTACGACAGTCACAAGCCAGAATGATTTCAGTAAAATTCCTCTTTCTGAGGTCTGATTTACTAAGCATTTACAAACACAGTACTGATTGGAAAATGGAAAAATGGTGTGCTGGAAAGCTATTTGGTTAGTCTATAATTGCTCCTGTGTATCAAAATGAAGTCAACTTTTTTATTATTATTATTATTTTCCATGGGGAAAGTATGTTTTACTGTTTTGATTAGTCCTTTGTATGACTGTGCTATCAAGATAATTTAGATGTCTGTAAAAGACACTCAGAGAGGAGTTCATCTTTGCTGGAATCCTGGATGGGAACATGAGACATTAACCTTAATAAGAATCCATCACCACTAACTAGACACAGTTTGTGCTACTGGCAGCACCACTTGGTCGGAGTTACTCTCCTAAGTATTCATGTGCAGAGCTGGAGGCAGAGCGCTTATCACTCTGCAAGACCGAGCTCACAGATACCTTTTCCTTTATTTAGATTTAGTTGCCACCCACATCTGGCCAACCCTGAGACCCTCTCCATTGTGGCAGGACAATGTGTGCTATCTTCAGTTCATGAGTCACAATAAATACATTTGATAATAAGTAAAGCAAAATTAAAGCTAAAACAAAGGGCCTGTCTGTTGTTTTTTTCTTTTATTGGAACTGTTTGATGTTTAAGTTCAATGGCAAAGAAATCCTTTTCCATTGCTCTGCTATGCCCTCATTCTCAATAATGAGGACATGGTGATTGTGAGCTGCACTCTGGGATACTTTGGCTCTTGGTGTTTGCATATGCCTCTGTCCCCCTCCCTCTCCAGCAGCACACTAAATGCACTAAGAAGGGACCTTTCAGTGCTTCTTGCCTGCTTTAAAACAGCAGAAAGTGCCTTTTCCAGCTCCTTTTTGCTCTTTGTGTTGGGTCACTGGGGAACTGTCCAGCAAATGAGCGCCTTCTAAAATTAGGATGGCTTGGAGATTTCTTTTTGTGCTGTTATGTCTGAGACCCGTCAGGGAGAGAAGAGAAATACTTGCAATTTTCAGCCTAGGACAAAGCTCAGTAATTCAGGACTGAACAATAATGAAAAGAAGAGGGGAATCACAAAAGAGAAAGCTGGCCACAATCACCATTACAGCCCCTGCAGCTGTTCACACCATGTTCAGTGCCAGAGATAAAGAGAATGTCCCAAAGAACGGAGTATTAGCACTGGCTATAAACCTTCTAAGGTCATTTGTACTTGTCAGCAAAAATTCTTGTGGTCTGAATGTGAGAGGCACAAAATTAAAATCATGACATGAAAATTAAGAAAATTAAGGAATTCATAATTTGTATCTACCTCCTGCCTCTGGCAGCACAGGTGATTAAGTGCTGGTGAAAATTGTGTGAAGACAACTGTCTCCATCCGTTACCTCTGTCTAGCACTGGACTTTGGCTCACGCTCTGTTTTCCTCTTTCCAGTGTCCTGTGCTGGTCCTTGTCATGCCAACTGCCTTGAGAGGGCAGTTGCAAAACCACCAAGATATGTCACTCTTCCTCTCTGCTTTGGAGCAAATTGTTAAAAGGACTGAGGACAAGATCAGTCCAGTGCCTGTTTAAGTTCTGAGTGAGTGGTGTCTTAAGAATCTGTGGTTTGAGAGGTGCTAAAATCTGCTGAAGGCCCAGTTAGAATCACTGGGGATTGATGAACTTTGGTCAGGCACAGATCACTCTTTGGCCAGATTGTCTAGACCAGGATAATTCTGTACAGTACGGGGTTGTTGTGGACATTTTGGTTAGGAGTCGTCCTTTGTCCTGCCAATTTCCATGAGTAGTTCCTTGATTCTGCCTTCTTAACAAGTGCAACACTGAAAGAGTAATCTGTAAGACTGAACCATAGGCAGACTGTATTATCATAAGCTCCTTATATACTGCTTGCTCAAGAGAAAGTAAAGCTCTTAAAAATTTATCTATAATAATGAAGAAAGGCTGTTACATTATGCAGAAAATGTTATTTTTGTTTACTTCAACATCAGTGAAGATTAATTATGTCTCAGAGTGGTTGAGGTATTGATCTCTTTTCTCAGTTTGGAGGCAAAGGTAAGCATCTTTTCCAAAAAGTGTGAGAGTGCACGTGTGCCTATACCTGCTTCTCTGATCCATTTGTTCATTGACGTAAATTTAGGGCAAGAAGTATTTCTCACTCTATTTTCACATGAGCTAGTCATTTTGCCCATGCTTGACTCAGGGATGCTATTCTGCCCCGAATGGTTTGCTGACCGAAGGTGGCAAAACCCTGTTTGTTGGGTTGGATCAGCCTCTGTCTCGGACTAGCGTTTGTGGCAGGACCAAGACACGCTTTAGCACTGGTTCCTATTGAAAACAAAGACACAGGCACTCACTACAAGGGTGTATTATATCATCATCAGATGGTTCATATTATTCCCTGACAAAATAATGCATCAGTATTTATTATGAAAACTAACTGATTTGGTCCTGTGTCAATTTTATTTGCCATCAATACTGTTTTAGTTTTTGGTGGAACTCTGCCAACTTTTCCTGTTCTCCTTGCTCCAACCAAGCCCCTGAAAGCTGACTTTCACAGGCTGTCTGTGATTAGACAGTGGGGGCTCTGTAAGTGTGGTCTCATATGAGCAGCTGTATGTTTTTTCTGTAGAGGGAACTTGTCATTAAAGAACTGAGAAGATGAGTGGGTGGTACCTTGGGCTGTTTTTCTTTTAATTTGGCCCTCGTTTACTTTAGACACTACGAAGGAGTCCGCATTAGTTGATGGTGCCCACAATTCACTTGTACTGATGAAGGCAGCTTGACAGCTGCATAAATCACTGCTAGATACCACTAATAGATTGCTGCATACGAATTTGTAGAGGACCACCCAAGCACAGCTCGGGGGCGGCCTGCAGTCACACTAGGCTTGCACATAAGTACAGTAATGCAAATTTGCTTAACTCTTTGTTGTCGGTTTGTATAGTTTTCCTTTTAAGGAAGTTATTGTTGTTTCCCTGCTTGCTCTTACACTCATTTGCTAGACAGGTGAAGAAAGTTGCCAATGTCCAGTGCCTCCCACCATCAATAGCTGCAGGCTTGAATTAAGCTTTATTTGTTTGTTCGTGGAGGGATAACAGCTTGCTTCCTCATCTTAAATTGTGCAATCTGGTGGGAGTGAGAGGAGAGTGAAAGGGGTGGGAAGGGAGAAATGAGCTTCTGGCTCAGTGTAGGTACCTCTTGTGTGCTAGAGTGAAAAGCCTGGGCAGGGCAAAGTGATCATTAAATAGCTACAGTATGCTGCCTGTCTAAGAGCAAGGAATTGTATCCTGCCATCTGTAATTAAAGACACAATGGAGGTCAGGACTTGGTAACATACCCGTCAAAAGGAATAATACAAGAGCATAGGAACAGGAACTTGTTTCTAGTGGCTCTATGTGCAAATCCTGAGGAGGAGTTTAGCTGCCACATTAAAAGCTAGAAAGCTATTGATCCATTGCCACCTGACATGAGCCAAGCCCTGGCAAGCATTAATCAATAGCAAGGTTATGTTATCCATCATGGGAAGTGGGATTAGAAACTGCAAAGCCTGCTTCTTACCAGATGCTCTGTGCTATTTACAGGGCTCTCCAGGGTTGCTGTACCCACAGCTACCAGCCCTGCAGCTTTCTGCAGTGGCAGCTGCTGATGGATCCTTGACCTTTTGTCTAATGACTATGGTACCAGCATCTTTATTGTTGCCATATGTTTTATTAGGGACTGCTCTTCTTACTTTAAAGAAGTACAGACTTGTGCTAACTGTCCTCTGGCATTCCCATCTCTACCTATTGTGGTGCTACCATGCCAAAAAAATCCTGATCTTTCTTCCCAGTATAACACTAATCAGAATGTCAATGTAACACCATCTGAAACATTTCTTCCTTACCAGTTGTTACTAGAGACAAGAGTGTCCTAAATCAGAATTTCTGTATTCCACAGTCACAGCCTGATCTCTAACTAAAGTATGAAGAGTCAAAATTTCATAAATGTGCATTTCAGTAATTTACACATAATTGCCATAAATGTATGCAAAATTACAACTCACAGATGTCTTTTCAGTACAAGCAATCATTTGTATGGCTGATTGCTAAGGGTGAATGCACAGACAGAGGAACAGCCATGTGTGTGTGTATGTGTGCTCATGTGTCTGCATTGAGACTGCATGACCTGTCCTGCAGAAAGGAAGAACAAATCACAAACAAGTATTGTATAACTCTTATGGAGTACTCAGCAATGGAATTACTTTTTTTTTTTTTTTTTTTTTTTTTTTTTTTTTTTTTTTTTTAACCAGGCCTATACCTGCTTCTGTGCTACCGTCTAGAAATTCTGTCATGTGGTCCAATTTGAACAGTCTCTGGCTGTCTGAAATTCAACTAAAGTCTCCTCTGGGAAAAGGACTCTCAGCATCACAGTACCCTACTCTCAAAGCCTGTCTGAAGGAGGTGAGTAGCAAGGAAAGAGGACAACCTGCAAGAGCTGACATGCTTGTTAACACCTGTGGGAAAAAAGGAATTTGCACAAAATTCACACTTACCTAAAACTTTTTCCTGTTTAAAAGAAGTCTTTGTTTTCCATTAAGGCAGCAGCAATAATACTTTCTGAAGAGCTGAATGAGTATGCATAAATATGTCATTCAAATTTCTGTACTGCATGTGATCGAGCAGTATGTGTAATGGCATTGACCATTAGAACACGAAATCTGTCAATCAGGAGTTTTAATTCCAGGTCAAAACACTGCAGAAGTGTCTACTAGCAGTGAGCTGAGCAGAGAGAGGGCCTTCAATGTAAAGTACTTTTAGCATATGTTTCTTGGCAATAGTCTAATGAGTTATATGTACCGTCAGCTATTTTTCATAATATGCCAAAGCTCAACATCACACCTTGCACAATCATGAAAGCACAAGTGGTTTTGATAAGTCTAAAAGGCCTTCATCAGTTTTAAGTATTTACTGCATTCCTACACTCAGTTATATGTTCTGAGAAACTGGCAAATGGGGCAGTGACAAAGGACAGAAGGGTTGCTAAACAGGGAGGTAACAAATGCCATGCCAGCTCTCAAATCACATTTATTAACATGGTACTTCTAAAGTAAAGTAAAGAAAAATCTTTATTGGAAATGAATGAACAAACAAACAAACAACAAAAACAATAAAACAGAAAACATTCACTTGTGCACTACACATCTGGTTTGATTTTATTTCTTTAAAATTAGATTTGTTTTCCTCCTCCACTCACAGGAAATATATTTAGGAACAATGTTCATCTTGGAATGGCATGCAGTGGTATGGCATGCTGACACTTTTTCAAATCTGTTTACTCTCTACCAGTCAACAGTTGCTAAAATGTTCCTGGAATGAATAGTGTGTTTTATCCCTTGAGTGTTTGGACCTTTGCATCCAATTAAAGTACTTTCTTACACTTATAATTAACCTCCACACTCCCTTGATGGCTGGGACAGTCATTAGCGAGGGAATGAAAAAATAGTTTAAATGATCTCACGCACTGAAATGTTGTATTCTTCAAGATCTCCTCAGCACTTTCCAGCCTGTGAGATGCATGGCTCGCTGGTGCTGAGCTTAGAGGGAAAGAGTAGTGATGGGCTGTCCCCATAAGGCATCAGGTCCTTGTCCTGTCTGTAGCTGTTGGCAGATGTGAATGTTCTGGCACCATCACAGGGAGGCATTTCTTATCTTTAACCACAAAGATCCTTGTTAGCTAGTAATGGTTAAGGGTACTCATCCAGATGGTCCAGAGGGTAATTTTACATAGTTTTTCTTCTGGCATTTCTTGCCAAACCCAAAGACTGAGACACCAGTAAGTTTTTGGTTATCTCCACTGCAGCATCTGTGCAGAAACATTTTGCCTCTCATCTGCAAAGTAGTCGTACTTTGGGTTCAGAGGTTTGGAGCCTTCCCTTGCTGGTGTGGTGGTCTCATTTACACATTGGACACTATTGCGCTTGACTGGGAGCTCCCCTCCCACAAAAGGCCACAGCAGGGCCTCAGTAGGGTAATCCTGTCAGTAAGGGATAAGGAGGTGCACCTCTGGGAGCCCGTGGACTAGGGCAAACCACAGGGCTGGTTTCTGCAGCTACTGCCACAGCTTTATAGCCTGGCTGAGCCTATGGCCTTGGGGTTTCACCAGTGCTCCTGATCAGGCCCTTGCCTTCCTGTGGGTATCCTTCCCACTGCTTGAGATGGTTTGCTGGGAGATTATGACCCCAGAGGACTGTCTGTGCAGTGGCATGCACACGGACGGGTGAGACACGCGGGAGCCTTTTTATGCCATGCTGCTCAGGCTGCCCACCTCAAAGAAGCTTTGGGAGTTAACCTTCCCCACTAGTCACTCCTGAAATTGCTTATGTTTTCAGAGACAGATCTTGCCAGACATGAAAGGAAGCCAGTTAAATTCACAACACCTGGAAATCTGCATTGTGACTTGTGTGAGTGTGAGCTGTATAGGTGCTCTAGAAACTCCGGGTGTCACACCTGTGCTGTGGAAAGTCTGCCTCTGCTGGGAGATGGGGAAAGCTGCTCTCCGGTTTCTGAAGGCTCCTTCAGGGTTTCCCTCAACTATTTGTTACTGTATAGGGTGCACAACCTTTATGTCCTATCTGAGCTGGATGATGATCTGGAAAGTATTTTTTTTTCAGGAAGAATGGTGTAAGCAACAGCCAACAAATGCTGAGAAAGACTAATGAATGCTTAACTGTTTATATGCATTCTGAGTCTTGATAATTATTTATTAGTTAGTACTACTTAACTGATAACTCCTATGGGTGATTCTTACCTTCATGATTTGGAAAGTACTGCCAGGGTTTTTTCAGTGTTTGAAATCTGTGTTTTTCCTTTTTTATTTTTTATTTTTTTTAAATATTTTTTAATTTTGAAAGAGAACATGTGGTAATGCCTAGTCATGTCATATTGTGTGAATCTTTTTCCTGACTGGGCAATGGCATTTAAATTGATGGAGTCATTTGTGTTTTCTAGCTTAGGTTTCAGAGTCCACAAGCATTTCCTAACTTTCATGTACAGTTTATAGATATCACTGACATTCCCCCAGGACAGCTCAGCAACATATCTGAGACCATCAAACAGCAAGGCACTTGTTCTAAGGTGACTTCTGCTTCTTAACGTAATGTTCCTGGAAGGTCTCTGAGCTCTAGTCCTATTGCTATGCAAAGCTCCCACTGCTGCCAGGGTGAGTGCTAGGATCCGGCTGGCTGCTTCCCATCAAATGGCTGTTTAATGAGGCAGCCCGGCAGCTGCTCCGAGCTGCTGCCTTTCCAGATGCATTGTTTTGGTGTGAGAATTACTGGGTTCCAGTAATTTAAATTATGCAGTGGTCAGAAACACTACCTGATCTCTGTGAGCACAAAAGTGACAGCCTGATTAACTGAGTAATAGCTGGAAATTTTAACTCTAGTCATCTTTACAAATGTTTGCTGACTGCAGTGGGCTAGTTGCAGTCCAATGCTGTTACCTTATGGTTCATCCCTGAAAAAGTGGAGAGGGAAAACAGCAACAACTTGTCTCTGACATCTTTTTTTTAGCTATCAAGAAACCAGTGGTTTTTAAAACACTTTTGAGAAACTAATAATAAGGTTGCAAATGTTGAAGAGTGACTAAAAGAACAACAGATTGGATCCATTCAATAGCCTCTTTAGTATATGTTTTTAAAAGGTTGGTTTGTAACAAAAATGAAGGAATAAGAAAATTAATATTCATGTGATCTATATAAAAGCTCTTGTTTTCTTTTAATTCTTCCCGGTTTCTGTTTCTTTGTCATTAAGGCTCGGCTAATCTCTTCTATCTTGGAGCCAATTCCTACTGACAGGGTGGAAGGAATAAAAAACTCCCACTGTCCTAGTGATAAGTTATCTAAAGAAAGATCACCAGTTACACAAACTTTCTCTGTTCATCCTTCTCGGATGTTTTGAGGTTTGGGAAGGATTAAAAGAAAAAAAGAAAAAAAAAAAAAAAAGAAGAAGAAAACTCTAAAAGTTAAAGTGTCCTTTGGGAAGGTATGTAGCTAAGTAAATTAGCCTT
Organism: Oxyura jamaicensis; assembly: GCF_011077185.1. Lineage (NCBI taxonomy): Eukaryota > Metazoa > Chordata > Aves > Anseriformes > Anatidae > Oxyura > Oxyura jamaicensis. The sequence continues at coordinate 43,915,404 of NC_048926.1, forward strand.
ATTCTATTCTCACTTACACTAATGTAACCCCTAAAGAACTACACTGAATTCAAGGGAACAGCATCAATGTAAAACCAGGATAAGGGAGAGAAAACTCAGTCCCAAGCTGCTTTTAAATATGTTGGATTTGCACTTAAATGGCTCAGGCTTTTCACAGATTGTTTTATATGACTTCTTCTGCACGCTGTGTAACCTGAGTACATAGAAACATTGAAATTGTAAGATGGAGCCAAACTCCAGCTCTACACCTTGTGAATGCTGCAGAAGTACAAATCTTAGGTTTGCTACTGGACCACAATTTTATCATGGCATTAGCCAAATTTCAAGGTCCAAACACATTTATATTTTAAGGAGGCTGCAATGAAAGGAGAGATCAAACTTTGTGGCTTGGACTTATTTCTCTTTAACATGTAATTTTATTGGTGAACTTTCCAAATCATGTGTTGATATTTCAGCTGGAACAAATTGGTATAGTGCTACTGAAATCACTAGAAGTTCATCAGCTAACCCAGATTCACATACCCAAATTGTAACTGCTTCCCAAATCAGGATTTTACTTGGGCAAATTGACAACTTTGAAATAATTTATGAAGAAATAACTAGGAATGTCTAAAAGATGAGAATGGTTCGGTTTGTCAAATATTTTGGATCATGTTTACAGCTTTTGTGTGTTGTAAATTTGTATGAAATTCACTGAAATTCCACTGAAACCATCTGTCAGTTGGTTATGATCCTAAATTTCCTGGCATTATCCATTCTTTCTCAAATAAGGGTCCAAATACATGGCAGATTTTAGAAAGTCCAGAACTTTCTAACGGAACATAGCACATCTTCTTCGTGCTAGCAGCATTTCACTCTGCTAGGAAAAGAGAGTCTAGAATTCAAAATAGTTATAAGACGTTGTGTGTTGGTAAACACACAGCAACAGGATGAATTGTACAGCCAGCATGCCTAACTGTATGCAGGCATTTCTGAGAAAAGGTGTATTTGGAGAGTACCTTGGAGAGATACTAGAGAAAAGTGGTTTGAATTTTGTACACAAGTCCTGGAACCTGCACAGACCTCCCTCAGTGGAGTCTCTGTTACTGAGAACTGCATGGAAAAGTTTTCTTGGACTCTATTTTCCTCCAGTGCTGCATAGAGGGTGGTGTCTAATATCTTCCAAATTAAATAACATTTGGTGTCCAAATATTAGGTCCAAACCCCATGTCCAATGCAATCCAAAGGAAGCTGGATCTTCAGAAGTGGTTGAAGGGATGAAGCCAAAGCTGACAACATCAAAGCTGTGCTCTGAGTCTCTTGCTTATCTGGGTGACAGGATGATATCACTTATTGGGAACTCTCCTTTTCTTGAGAATACATTCTCATGCCCTCCTGAAAAAATTTGATACTTATGCCTTAGCTGAGGAGCAAATCCACTGCAAGGGGTCAGACAGCCACCAAAGAGCTCATTTAAGAGTTGGAATCTTCTGTTTTGTGGTAAGAAAGGAACATATTGTTATCATTAGATTATTTTAACAAAGGGAACATCTGACTTCCCCTCAAGCTGGTGTTACTTGTATTTACTGCTTCTTTGTCCTTATTGACCTCTGAATTTCTGGAAGCAGCAGGAAAAGTAAAATGAGTCATTACATAATAAGTACTATAACTGACACTTTTAAGCAAATTATGTTCAGGAATCAAGAGCTTGGTTGGAATAAGGGTGATGGTGGGACTGAAGGAGACCTGAAAAAATCATGAAAATTGAATATCAAAAGGGATGAACAGCAGTTAAGGCTAAAATTCAAAATGATAATAATAGAAAGCTGAGAGGTGCCTGATATTGCTTGAAAGACCCTTTCCTGTCATTCTGGACATGAATGCTAAAACCAGAAAATAAATTGACATTTATTACCAAAGTTATGCCACAAGCCAGTTTACCACACAGGGGCAGTTAATCCCAGGCAATACTGCAGGAAGACATTCCTGGAAATCTGGACCAAGAAATTCCCCACAGCAAGAAGTATAAGATGAACCTTCTGGTGAGAAAACAAATATCTTTCTGTGCTTCCACGTGGCAAGCAGCATCAGAATTGTGTGGTTGATTGCTAGCTCTCTATGCATGGAGAGAGCAGCTGTGGGGTTTCTGACCTTTCTTTGTGCACTCATAGGAGTGAGTGTCTGCATGTGGACTGCTGCAATATGACAGAGGGGATGCCAGCTGGGTTACCATGGCACTTGGCACTGGAAAGAGAAAGGACTTTAGCACATGGCACCATACCTTCCTTTTTTTTCTTTTTCTTTTTTTTTTTTTTTTTTTTTTTTTCCTGACCACAAAACCATCTCAACTCTGTAAACAGAATAAGAGATAATATAGCTGGCTCTGGGGCACCGTAATCCTCTACATCTCAGTGCTAGTTGTGACTTTCAAAAACACTGAAGCTCCATCACCTTCCTGCCTACTTCAGACTCGGATGATGCCAGTGGAGCTTTTGCAATGCCTGCACTCTGTCTTACTGCAGAATGTTTTGAAGAGCAGCACAGACCAAACCCATCGTCTTCCTTGAATTTCTTGAGAATTTGTCCTTTTGATGTGGCTGCCCATGGAAAGTGCCCTTGGTCTATCACTTCAGTTCAATAACACACAGCAGAGATGCCATGACTCTGATGGACCTTGTATTTAAACTGACCACTGAAAGTCATTTTAATGTGTACAGAGAAGCCATTAAGATTCTTTTTTTTTTTTTTTTCTATTTTCCTTTCATTATCAAAAACATGACCTTTTAATATTTAACAGGCATAATTATTTATGCTTTTTATCAAGCGTGAACTTTACTATGAGCACTCTGTGGGTGTATTTTAATAGTATTTTAACTGCAATGAATAGCCTTGATTTAATTTGTTGCTTGAAAAATGCTCCCTGCTGTATGTACCATGCTACTTCCTGGAAATAACACCATGCTGGGACAGTGGTTAAGTGGTGACTGAGAAAGAAGAGTGCTGAATCATACCCTCAAACTGTATTCTCTTTCTGACCCATAAAATACCAGATCATAGTTTTGTAAAAACAAAATATCACATGTAAAAATATAATAAAAAAACCCTCACATATAAAAAAAAAATACTGACATAATATAGCATTTAGCTAAATTTCTTATCAAATTCCAACTCCTCTCTGATGCAGTTGCCAGAAGAGAAGGAGGACACAGGATATTCTCACAGCCCTTTTCATCTGAAAGAGTAAGGCATCCTTTAATTAAAAATAGATTTAAGAGCAAAACATACACTTTCTCCTTACACAGGATTTCATTATTTGTAAGTGGATCTATGCCAGAGTTGTGTACCTTCTTCCCATGCCAAGCTGCAAATGTATCTTTAATACTTGTATACCTAAATAAGAGAAAGATTTGGGGAGCTTCATGTTTTCATTACGTGCCATTCCTGACAGCAGAAAAGAGTCATCTTCCTGAAGCCAGAGAACATGGATCAAACAGGGGTGAAGCAAAGCTACGTTTGGAAACTGCTGACTCAGAAATGCGTTATAACAGACTAACGCCACTAAAATCATCTTGTCCAGTGACAAAAGCAAATAAAGCCCAACCCTGTGAAGCTTAAGCAAAGCCTAAGGCACCCTTGGATTTAAAATGTCCAGTATTAGCTCTGCTGGTTTCGCTGTCATTAGGATCCCAGTTGATTAAGATTGAGATTTGGGATTCATGAGTGGCCTGCTTCCTCCAAGGCTACAGCCCAGGGGGCTGGGCTGACAACTGGCAGCAAGGTGTCTACACAATTCTGTAATACAACCTCATGCTGACTGTCCTTTAGGATGTAAATTTTTGTGATAATTTTCTTTTAACCATACTAGAGCTTTTTTTATTTTTTTATTTTTTTTTATTCCATGGAGGGGAAAAAGGAGAGAAGAAAGCTCATAGGTAAACAGGTAGTGGGCACAGCCTTCTGAGATTGCTGTAATTAGAAAAGCCTAAATGATCCTAAACAGATTTAAGAAAATTACATGCAACAAGAAGCTCAGCTAAGTAAGCCAACACTCTTCTTTTCCATTGGCAAGAATGATGAGTGGCAGCACAAGACTTCATTTCCTTTCCACTTGTTCCTAATCCTTTGTTTAGGAAGCCTTCAGTGTTGTGAGAAAGGTTTATTTATCCCCATCAAAGCCAAACTGCTCTGCAGCATGATTCCACCTGTTTGATACAGTGGGTGTGGGAATGAAAGTTGCCAAATGAGACTCACTACAAGGTGTTAGGGAATCAGACATTTTTTGCAAGGCTTTTTTTCCATCATGTCATTATGAGATACAAGTTGCTTGGGTGTCAGAGCCAAGTGAATATAAGACTTCTTCTGCAGTTCTTTAGCACAGGAACCAGAGAATTCACTGACCTGTTTGACAGAAAAATTAAAAAATCTAGCCAGATATTTTATGTATATTGCTGCTAAGAAATTACAGAAAGAGAACTAGTGTGGCAAAGAAGAATTCTTGTGGCTGCAAAACTGTGCTGTGAAGGTATTGTTCATTCTTTTTATGCACGCTATAATGAAATACATACTAAGGCTGCATTTTTTTTCCATCACATTCCTATTTTGCACACAAGGTGTAATACTTCCTTGACAGTTATTTATTTTGAAACCACTCCTTTGAACAAGTAATCACTTTTAAGCCATGCCTGTAGTCTGCTAATGGCTATTTAACACCACCTGTGCAATCATTCCAGGAATCTGCCTCTGTCACTCTTGACACCAGAAAGTACAAAACAATAAGATCATAAAACTTCCTCAGGCAAAAGTCCCATGCTGCTCCCCATCTCACCCTTAGAAATCTGGACTGGGGTTATTGATAACAACGGGACTGTTATGAACTGACCTCAGTGTAATTGAGAGCAAGGGCTATAAGGCATAATAAAGTTCCCCCATATTTCACACCAGGATAAAGATGCAGTGAGGCTGATCAGCTTGCAAGAGCAGCATTGTTCTCAGTTCCCTTGTGTGAGGACTATCCAGGTGCAGTTAGCTTGACTTCACTTTGTATAGTTAGGTCTAAATGAACTCACTTTCTTTTGAAAAGTGATTACCAGTACACCTACATTTTTGTACCAACTTCAGATCCTTCTGAAGGCAAGGGAACTTTCTATTTTATTGTCTGGGGATCAAGAGTGTACTCCTGTTGCTTGCTCCTGTGAGATACTGAACACGTCTTCTGAATTGTGCAAATGTTATTGAACAGCTGTCAGGAGGCATTTAGCACTTTGGGAACACTGAGCTGACAGTTAACAGGCTTTGGGTTCCTACCCCAGTTAACAGGCTTCGGGTTCAGGCAACTTCACTTCTGGGTGGACAAAGGATCCAGTGTTCAGTCCACCTCTTCTGGTGATCAACTCCTTGAAAACAGCACTTGATTTAAAGGGTACAATCCTCTCCAACTAGTAAATGGCTAAAACTGCATTATGAACCTGCCCAAATTTCATCATGTCTCACTTTCTAGAAAACATTTTTATTTTTGAAGGAGAAGCTCCATAATTGTCAGGAGTTTGCCACTCACGTGGCACAATACTGACTCTTCCCTGTAAAACAGCCTGATGGCCTAATGTCAGGAATGTGTCTGTAGGCAATGAATGCCTCACTATTGCCCATGGGTACAGGTTATGTTTTAAAAGGCCATGAATTGTGCTCCCAACTGGTACTTCCAGGCTCAGTCGAACACTTCCTGACTGGTCTGTCATGCCAATGTAAACTGCAGACATATGGAAGGCTGCAGAGATGAGTGTGAAATCAGTGTAACTAAAGAAGGGGACAGTGTTTCCTAGCTCATGTCCCCCTTTCAAGTTAGATTCAAATAATTGTTTCAGATTGAAATGTTCTTCAAATTGCAGTGCCAGATTGCAACAAGTGTTGCTATTTAAATTGATAATTCAAATTGGATACTGAAATATATTTTATTATTTTTTTATTAGTATAATTATAAATTTATCATATTCAGACAGTTTTTCCTAGGTTATATTTCTGAGCTATGTTTTTGTTTGTTTGTTTGTTTTCCCCAAACATTTGGTCTCAGGATACACATTGGTGTTTGGCTTTATTTGGTGCTGCTTCATGAGGAAGGCTTAGACTGAAATAGTATGGGCTTTTCCAAAAGTTGGGAATTCAGTTTCCTAGGCCAAGAGAACCCATCTATTGAAGCAGATTTGGGATATAGCACTTCTGTGGTGGTGCGGTGTGTCTGTTATGCACGATCCTTGCAAAGTGAGTAAAATGCAAAGAAACCCAACATATATTAGGCACAAGACAAATGTTTTGAGCCATTCTGTCCTCTGTACAGTGTTTGTCCTATTACTGTCCTCTTAGTCCTTCCAGTCCCTAAAATAATGATATCATTAGGCTGACTTTCCACATCCTCTTCCAAGCTACTAACAAGATTATATTTGTCCAGCAATGCAAGTTTTGAGACTTTCAATATTTCAGCCTCTGGACATCACATGCTTTCCTGTAACACCTTGCTCTGTGCTCTGTAACAATCTTTTTGTCTCCTTTACCTTCATTCACCATGTTTCACTACTTTACCCATTCAGCAGACATCTCCATTTTTTCTTCTTTGTGGCCCCTGTGCATCATGAAACCTTCCCAAACCTAATTATTGCTTGTACAAAGTCCCCACCCACTCATTTTTGGCTGTCTCTTGGAATCATTTAGTGCTTTGTTACAACCTTGTTGTACTGTATGGACTCTCCACTGCTCACAGATGACCTCTATCTCTGAATTGTGAGTTCTTGGAGCAGGAGCTAAAATTTTATTCAGTAAAGAAGCTGACATTGCAGCTTGAATCACTGTTTTCAAAAGAAATACTGTGTTTCAGCTCTAAATGCTGTTCTCGGATAACATAGCCAAAGCTGATCTCCTTCTATGGACAAAACTCTCTTTTGGGGTGCCATATTTCCCAATATCCTATTTTATCCAAGTTTTATCATATTTTTTGTTAACATTTGTCACCATGGTCAGGAAAAATAAGGCTTTTCTGCTAAAAATGACTTCTTTGTGTGTCTTCTAAGATATCATGCTTTGCAGAAGTGAGGTAAAAGGAGGTGGTAGGGTACAACCAGCTGACAGACTGATTTCAGGAGCAAACAGGAGCAAATTAGTGATACTGCAAGTTGATGAAACAGAGGAGAAAAAGACAAAAATGTGAACTTGAGAAGGCACAAGCCCCAAACCCATTGCTGACTATTTTGATTTTGATAGGCTATATTTACAGCTTACAAAGGCAACAATGGTTTTGTTGGACTATAAAATGAGTTTATCCTATGAGGTAAATTGTCTTTTTTTCAGTGGACTTTTACCTTGACTTATTGATCTAGGCCAAAGGAAGGACTAGTGTTTGTAACACAATACCACAGCAACAAAGAAGAAAGAATAAACTACAATAGTTTGTTCCTTAAATTAAATGTCACTGCTAATTTTGAAAATGCCCTTCTAACTGAAATATAGCTTGTTTTATGCATAATAGCTTGTGTAAAACCTAGTTTTCTCCCTCAGGGAGTTCATGGCATTCTTGGTGTTTAGCAGTTTGTGGAGTTTCAAATTCTGTGTGGACATCAAGTGAACCTCACTTGGAGTAGGGGCTGTTTGCAGGTGCAGCCTGCAATGTTCAACCACCCCATGCTCTTGTAATAACTGATTTTTGAGCCTGTGTTGTGAAGTCTTCATGGACTGGATGGGCCAGATAGTTCTCTGGCTTCACTGGGATGCTGAATAAATAGAATTCAAAATAGCATGGAAGGAGTAACACAGGAGTCTGCGTTTCTGAACTGATAACTAGATTGTTTTATGAGAAGTAGTAAAATCAAACAAATAAGAAAAACAGCAGCCCAATTAGTAAATTAAATTTAGACTGTGCTAAAATATTAAAGGCAAAATAAACTCCAAAAGAGCAGGAAATGCAGGGTTAAGGTGCCATTCCACCTTATGCTAGCCAGTTATGTGTAGGGCACTTCACATGGGAAGTGACCACTGTAAAAGTGTCTTTGGCATAGAGTTTCACCTTTAACTCTTGCTTTCCTGGCTCATGTCATTTTAAAGCCAGTGTATGTGACATTTTGGAATCCTGCTTTTTCCTCCTGGTTTTCAAATGTGAATCTAGAATTATTTATGCAGCTTTTCCTTACAAATCCTGACAGATGCAAACTGTGCCATACACTGAGCATCTAAATCAAGTTCAGTACACACTAGTCCAACAGTGTTTATGCTGCCAATTAAAGGCATCACTTTTTTGAATTATACAGGGAGTGAAATGATCTCTGACAGCTGTGAATTGCAGAAAAAGGGCTCTATTGTTCAAAGAACTGCCTTTAATATAGAGAAACCCTTGCTAAACTTTTGATTCCCAAGTATGGCAAACATTAATTGGCCATAAACTTAACAAGAGTCGGTTCACTCATTCTACAATTTTTGCTCCGCTCCCCCACTTTCCTTCTCGTTACTTCCCATTAGCCTCTCCTAGCAAGTGCTTAACTCAGAAACACCCCACCCCCCACATTCCCATGTTTCCATCTTTATGCCTTCAGTGTTCTCATACTATTTTATTTAGCTCTTTCAGCAGTGCTTACTCTGCCAGATGACTTCTACAAAAAACAGGCTGGCTGAGCACAGGCAGCCTGGCAAACTCTCATGGTTTTGTCCTAAATCTTATTCTCTACTGATGTTTCTTAAAATCCAAATCCCAGATATGTTTTAAGAGGCGAGAAGCTCAGATTTCACTCGTTTGAGTATAGCTTTCTGGCCTTTACAATTTCAGAGAAAAGATTAAAAATGTTACCTGAGCACTTCTTAGGAAAAAAAAAGAAAAAAGAAAAAAGAAAAAAAAGTGAAAGTGCACCAAAATATATTGCTTTTTTTAAGCCTCATATTTTTTAAACCAATCTCATGATTTCTTGGATTCAGATTTCTTAAAGAAATACCATTCTTGCACTAGAATGAAACTACACCTGTAAATCTTTATCACCTAGTACTTACCCTAGGATGCTACACGAGAGAGGACATCACAGACAATCTAATTCAGCATTCTCCTTATTCTAATAAACATTGAATTTTACAGGCAAAAAATAAAAAGACTTAAAAAGCTGGGGAGGAGGTGTGGTTTACATATATCTTCCTAAAACTATCAACAGTCCTTTTTTTGTTGCTGTTGTTATTATTATTTATTTTAAATATGGACTTTTTTTTTTTTAAATTGTATAAAAGTCTAGGAAGTACATAGAGAAATCTAGAATGAAAATTGGAAACTGAAGAGAACAAATATCAGAATGTCTCATGTATGGTTATTTTGAGTAGAGATGTAAGCATTATGATAATTTTATGAGTGATAAAACATATTTTGAATTCGTCCTGGGCACATGGGTTGGAAAAGCCACAATATGCTCTGGACTGGTTCTCGATATAGATGTACAATTTAGGTATATCTTAAGATGATTAAGTGAAATCAGGACCATTTAAGATAGCTGCTGTGAAGACCCATGCTACTTACTGGGCCTCTCCTGGGTGAACTATCCAGCAGAGAAGTAGGAGGGATTAAATTACATGCCTGAGGCCACAGAGATGGGGACAGATCTCCATCTCTGGTTTATCAGACTCTTCTGTAACAGCTGAATGAAGTTGGCTGTTTCTCTCCCATTTTTGTCTCTCTCTTTTTTTTTTTTTTTTTTTTTTTTCTGTGTGTGTGTGTGTGTGTCACCTTCCTGTCTTGTAGATAGTTTGCTGTCCTGAATTTTTAAGCATTTAGTACCTTCTGTGGCTGGGACTGAGCTTCTACAATGTCTGCCCTGTGGACAGAGGAAGTGCTGCTCTTGACATCTCTAAGTTGATGAGAAGAGTGTATATATCCCACCTAAAGCTTTCCTTTCCGTATAGCTTCAGGGCTGGAGGCATCTAACAGCAAGTGATTTTGACAAGAAAAAAAAAAAAAAAAAAAAAAAAAAAAAAAAAAAAAACAGAGGTAAATTGCAAATCACCTAGGGGCAGGTATGTGCAAAAGACAGATGATACTAACCAATACTGCACCTCTTTGTTAGATCAGAACTGAGGTATTATTTTAACCTATTGCCCAGTGTTTGTGACTCATTACCAGCTTGTCTGTGAAGAGTTCATGTGATGTTATGTCTGCCCAGAACAAACACAGAGCACTTTGACTGATCTCAAATTACTTTTAATTAATAATTAGGTACCAGACCATTGCTCTGATCCATGGCTGTTCAGCATACCAACACGAACAATGCAAGTGTGATAGTTAAAATGATGCCATGGGTTAGAATTTCACAGCTCTTTTTATTTATGACCCCTGAGGTAAGAAAATAAACAGTTTATTTTAGTAATTTCCTTGTACAATGATTGACTTAAGCTTGACATGAAAGACATTACTAATACCTGTTACTTTTATACTCATAAATGTTTGGATTTATTGAATGTGTTGTATTTATCGAAATACTACACTTTATGTTAATTTGTCAGAGAAATTACTATGGTGTAGCAACCAAACATTAAATAATGGTAAACTCATTTATCATGCTGAGTAAGAAATGAATGGTCAGACAGCAGATATAAAGGTAGAAAATTGTTTTTTTCCCCTATTCCATGTTTAGGAAATTCAAGTATATGGGAACACATGTATGGCAGACATCACTTCATGCAATTGTTAACAAAAATTCCTAACTAGTGAAGTGAAAGATATAATGATGAAAGAATGGTTACAGAGATTCATCATGCCTGGAAATCAGTGTGATTATATATGTTCCTCATATGCAAACTATGTCAGGCTTATGGACTAGTACATTCTTGTTTTCCAAGAAAAAAACAACAACAACAACAACAAAAAAACAACTTTCACAATGTGAAAATTAAAAAATGACATTTATACGAAAAATAGGAAGCTTTTCCCGTCCTCTCCCCAGTTCTGTGACATACACCATGGTATGGGAAGTATTCCATCTTTGGGCTGAAAAACAATAAAAGAAAAATAAGATAAATCAAATAAAATACAGACAGCCTTCTATTAGGTACCACATAAGTTGCATGTCTAGTTATGGCAAGTTATGGTGAGTCCAATCTATTGTCTGCCTTTTCGGCAGATTGTGCAGCAGTGACTAAGTCTTTGTATTATTAAATGTGGTACTTCTCACACTAACTTAATTTAGATCCATGAAGAGTGAGTTGCTTTCCTTGTTAAGAGTGGAAGTCCAGCTCAGACCCCAGCATAAATTCTTCATCTAATGTCAATGTGTAAAACAAAAACAGAACAACAACAAAACAAACACAACAAAACCCTTCCTAGGCTAGGGGAGGTGAAGACTCATTGATGTCTGTATGTCTATCTGTCTCTGCAAAGTGAAAGCCAAGGAGGGCCTTCATCTAGAAGGAGAGCTACCTGGGGTGGCAGGTTTACTGCTCCTCCATCCTTTCACCTCCTCTTTCAGGGTTATGACACTGGCTAAAGTTAGATGTCACACTAAAGAAACCACTCACTGGCATTACACTCTTCCAAAGGCAGCTCAACAGCCCTTTCTAAAAATGTGTTGATTCTTTGATATTCACAGTCTTCTTGGCCTAGTAGAATAAAATGAGATTACTGACATTTTAAGGTAACATTTTAGGGAAAGATTTCAAGAACTGGTCCTCAGATGTCTTTATGTCTTTTTATTTTATTTTATTTTTAACCCTGATGAAATAATTTATATCTACAGCTACGTATTATCTGGTGTCCAATAGCACTTCTGGAATACCTTACTACTGCAGTAAGCAGGGATCCATTTACATAATTCCATTACTATCAGTATGATTATGATTCCAGTGATCTTACAAACTTCTGACCATATTTCTTGAAAACAGAAGAACATGACCTTCCCAGTGCCTTTTTTAGTAATCCTCAGTATTTGCTTTAAACATATTTCACTCTAACAAACACAGTACCCTAATACTTTCTTCCATTATTGCCTAAGTAGCAACAACCAAATACTCATTTTTATGTCAAATCAATGTTATATATCACGTCTAATTGTCCTTTACTGTTTCACCAATTAGACGGGAACATGCTATTTAGTTTTGCTTTTCAGGCATTCCTGTCCATTTTGTAGATACTGCAATAAGTACAGAAAGACTTAGAATGGTCAACAAAATTCTACGGATCTTTTAGAGCTAGGCAGTCTTTAACCTCTCTGATGAGTCTATTAATATGAATAAAAATAAAATGACAAACTGAATGATATTTTTATAATATAACCTCTCATTATTTATTGTAATTTCAAATAGCTCACTATGCAGAAATATCATGATAAAAATTTCCAGTTGTTACTGACCTGAAATTAGTTTCATGTATGTGTAGATTCATCATTAACTTGTTTGGCTCAACTACTTTCTTATTATTCTCTCTCTCTGGAAGCATGTCTTTCTCTACATTAACTGTTAGAGGAATCAAAGGAGATTAGCTGGTAAATTGCATGGTCATGCATTTAGCACCCTCTCAGCAGGGAACTTCAAGGAGATGCTTCCCATGGTTATCCAGACTTGAATTTTCCAATTCTAATGGAAAAAAAGAAAAACTGTTTCTGGGGTATTTCCAGACTAGGTAGAGACCATTTTCAAAAACACACTAAATCTATTAAACAGCAACACTGGGAAATTTTCAATTGTTGGGAAAGTGTTTTCTAACAATTCTTTTAGTGAAATCTGAAAGAAAGCTGGGAGTTGGTCATCCCTAGTCTGAAATGGCCTAGAGGAAAACAACTTTGCAGTCCATTACCAGTCCTTTAGGAGATCCAACCTATGCTCCAACCCTTGTTGAGAATTGTAGCCTGTGTTACTGACACTGACTCCAGTGAACACCTAGTGATAAAAGCAGCTTTCCCAGGCAATGCTTCCCCTTTCCCCCTTCCAGCTATATGTGTGAAGATTAAGCTGCACATCTCATTTTCTTGTCTTGACTCTTTGGATGTTTTTTTTTTTTGCAATGAATTGTGTGTTTGTCTTGGCCAGAATGAGATGATACTGAGCTTTCCATGTTTGACATCTGCAAAGCAACATCTGTGAGAGCCTTTTGCATTTAACCTGCATTGCTTAGGCAGCAGAGGGGATAGAGAAGGATGAGTGGATGGGGCCTGTTCTCCTGTGTGAAAAACGGGATGAAGAAAGGGACACAACCTGGCAAGGCTACCCATGCTATGGAAATATTGCTTGGTTGGCAACGGCTGCTTTGCTAGGACCGAGGAAAGTCCTTCTGTTTAAGCAATTGTCCTTGCACAATCCCTCTTACCTTGGAGAGCATGCAGACCCTTGAGGCTTTCATGGATTTGCACACTTGATCTGGAGTAGCTGCTGGTTGTGACCCATGCCTACACCAAAAACAGCCCGGGAGTCTGTGACAGATGGATGTGCCACAAAGGTAAGGCCAGTGAAGAAGAGAGAAGAAGCGGCTTCAGAAGGATCTAGTAAAAGCCTTCTAATACCTGCTTTGAGCAGAAAGTTAACCTTCCAACATGAATAATCCTATAATCCTATGAAGTACTATACATAAATGAAAGGTGACTAGAGAAGTTCAGAAGACTCTTCAGAAATCCTACGTGACAAAGTGACAAAGATCTGATTTGTCATCACATGGCACATGGTCATGGACAGAAAACCAAAAAGGGCATGAATGTGAGTCTCTCTCTCTCTCTCTCTCTCTCTCTCTCTTTTTTTTTTTTTTTTTTATATATATAGATACTGTATAATAACGCTTCACTTTATTTTTCCCCTTGAGTAGAGGAGCAAGCCCCAAGAAGCCACAGATTTACCTCCAAGTGAAAGACAACGCCCAGTAATTAACTTTATTGCATCCTTGTGTAGATTTCACTCAGAGTTGTAAAGGAGAATAATAACTTGGCACTTCCTGCTGCACATCCTCGCAGAGACTTGCAGGATAAAGCCTGTGTCTGGGATGGATGCTGACCTGGATTAGTAGAAGAACCTGAGCTACCAGATCCATTTGCATACTGCCCTGGGGCTGCATATTTGGGCAGTGGGATATGACTTCTGTCCAAAGAACGTGCAAGATGGAAAGAAGAGAAATAAAATAACACAGATTTGCTAACTTAAGAGCCACATTGAAACATGCTCATCTTCTGTATGGCTTAGGTTATGAGTGAAATAAAACAACAGGTGATAAAATGAGATACGTATATATATAACTGTGCATATTACAACTAATTTAATTTTTTATGCTTTATTTGTAGAATTTTGGTTAAGTCCCAGTAGCTTAATAATTGAATTCAATGTTATAGTTCTGATAAATGTTGACCAAGAGGCTGGCAAATAGCAGCCAAGCCATCTCTTGTAATTGAGACAAGAATTTCCAGACCAATAGTTTCTTTGCCCAAATTTCCCATAAGATTTCTGTGCACTAACAGAGAGGTTATCTCTATACAATCCGCAGAGGGACCTGATCATCAGGGTAAATACTCAGTATTTGATGCAGTATTTGATGTAAGAAAGACAAAGCAAAAATGTTTCTTCTGCTTGCTAGTGATTGTTGTTTCTGATCTGTCTTTAATGAGTTTTAAGCTAACTGCATGCTAAGAGATAATATGTGTTGGATAAGCAGATACAATTTATGCCTGCAGTTCCCCTGACTTCACTGCAGCTACCCCTGTTCTCCCCAGCTGAGTATGTGACCCCTTGAAGTTCTGGGAGGAAGTACATTACATTTTTCAGCTGGAAAAGTGGACCCAAATCCTACAGTCCTGGGCTCTGAGCCAAACAGCATAGCTTTAGCCTTTCCCACATTCAGCAACTACTTGCATTTCAATAGCAAAGTCTGGAAACTGTCAAAAACTGCTCTGGAGGTGGATCTGGTCCTTGTCTACAGCTACATTACTGACACGTATATCAGTGCTTTCAATACACTTACAGTCAAATGGCTTTAAAGACTGTGGAAACTTGTATATACATCTTTTAACAAGAGTAAAACAGATGTCCTTATAGTCAATAATATGGGAGTCAGTGTACTCTATCTGTGTACACCCTTAGCTGCAGGACTTTTGAAAAGTAGTCTGAAAGAAAGGGCTGTTTTTTCATGACACATGTAAATGTTTTGCAAACAAAGAACATCAGCAAAGTTAAAATACACTGTCTTCACAAGCTGAAAATACCCTTACTTTAGATGGGGTTCAGACAGATTGGCCTCAGTTGCTGCTCAGGCCCACTTATGATGCTGCAGTGAGTTAGGTTTTCCTGTTATTGATCATGTGGAAGGCACAGAGTAACTGTGATTCCAGCCGTGAGCAAGGGCATATTTTATTTTATTTTATTTTATTTTATTTTATTTTATTTTATTTTATTTTATTTTATTTTAATTTTTTCCTGAGGGAGAAATAGATGCTTTTATGAAAGTTTAAGTGAGAGAACATCCCTTTCAGTCTAAAATTCCAAGCTTTTTAAAGTCGGACATTGCTGGAGACTCCATCATCACTGAGGTTCCTCATTCATTTTCATGCCTGCTAAAACCCTGGTAAACATCGCGGATTTGCTTTCTTCCTATATCCATACTAAGGGCCTTTGAGTAGATATCTGTTTTATGAGATAGAATCAGCTCATTTTAAGAAGGTAAAAATTTCTACTTAAGCAGTTAATATTAATTGTGATTGCTATTTTTCTGGTAAAAGCACATTCCAGGATTGAAGCACCATGACTTCAGCATCTAATACTCTTGGCCAGTACGTATTTACATCTATCTCTTATTTGCACAAACTAGAGGATAATCCTTGAATTTGGAGAATTCACCACTGTAGGTTGCCAGCAGAAGGCTGTGTTGGCTCAAGCAGGTGGTTCCGACTTTTTGGGGGTGTCTGAGTTTCATGCATCCTCTTTCACACCAATGGAGTTTCACTAATGCTTTTGTGTCCTGGCTGTTTGCTTTCCACATAGGCACGACATTCACAGAAATTCCTGTCTCTTAGAGGACATTTAATAAGAAGTAAGACTGAGCTAGTCCAAGACACCTAGGAACACACAAAATACCAATATGCAAATGGCACTTGCAATTAAAACTGCACGATGCTCCCAGCATGCTGCCCAGAGCCTGCAGTTTTCTATGAAGCAGTAACTGGCATGAGAGGGTGTTTTGGGTGTCAGTTTCTTCATAGAAATGTGCTTTCACATCTTGCAGATTCAGAGAGGAATGCTGCACCTGGGCCCAGCAAGAATGGATCAGGTGAACAAGGATGGCCTCTGTCCGAGGCAGGAGCCAAAGGAAGCGGCTGCCAGGGCCTGCAGGGCATGGGTAGGCCTCCCTGCCCCTGCCTTGAGAGTGACAACAAGTGGTTCCTGAAAGACTCGCCTTATCTGTCACCGGTTCTGCCTGTGACAAAGTCTGTTTTGAGCATGTATGGGAGAGAGATAAGTGTAAGGCTGAAGGTGGGGGGAAGGTCATTTCTTTCCTTTAAGCATGCAGCTGCATATTCATCTCCACCTCACCTTCAGGAACACAAGGAAAGCAGAGGCTGAGAGAAATACAGAACTTGCACAAAGCCCCATTCCAGCCTCTCTTTGCCTCAGTCCCTTTTGAAGTGGCTTTTGGACTTTGGTGTCTGGCCTTTGCTGAAACATCAAGGGAGAGCACACGCAGGTCTGTATGACCCTCTCATGATAGTGAAAAGCAAGGTTTGTCTGTGCCATACAAAGCTCCTGAACTACAAGTTCAAACAATGGGTAAGAGAGTTTTATTTTTTTTTCTCTTGAGTCAAAGGTGAAACTATTTTTTTTTTTTTTTTTTTTTTTTCACCCAAACCACAGCTTCTGCTGCATTTATTTTGTCTAATTCTGAAGTCCTTCCACTGTCTTAATTCATCTTTACCTGACTCTACTGCCACAGAAGTTAAAGTCCTTTTCAGCAATTCTTTTTATCAGATAAGCTGGACTGCTAAAATAACTGCTGAATATATTTGGCTGAAATGGTATTTACTGTCATTTGATTTCAGTGAGAGTCTGCCTGAGGGAATGCTTTTATTCGTGCTCTGCAGCTGGAGAACTGAGGGATAGATTACAAGTGCTGTCCAAAATCACACAGTATGTTTGTGACTGAACTGGGACAAAGGCTTTTCAACTGAATTATCAGACAGAAATAAAATGAGCAAATAAAAAGACAACTTTTTTTTTTTTTTTTTTTTTTTTTTGACACTCAATTAAACAGTGGAATTCATTGTCAAAGGGTGTTATGAAGGCCAAAATTATGAATGGATTCAAAGAGGGATCTGATAACTTCTTGGTGGAAAAAAAAAAATATCATGGTCTATAAAACATCAAAATGCGTATACAGACTGCAGTTTAGAAACTTCCTAAACTGCAGGAAGCTGAGAGCTGGGTTTTGGCAGGGAAATTACTACTGCGTTGTTGGGCTGTTCTCATCTAATGGCTATGTCAGATCCAGGATTCCGGGCTACATGTATGAATGAATACATGCATGTACATGAATGTACATGAATGCTACATGCATGAATGCATACACTTATCAATCAATACACTTACCTTATATATGTATATTGCTTCTCTCTTATAAAATGTCTTTTTTATATCTGTCTTTTGAGGTACTGTCCTAGATTAATAAATTGCCCACTGGTGGCTCAAGTGTTTGATGCAGAGTCCAATGCATTCAACAAGAAAAGCCACACAAGGACTGAAACAAAGACTGAAGCCTCCCCACACAGCAGCTCATCTTTGGGTTGTACTTGCTAGAGTAAGAGATACGTATGGCTCAGGGTCCTCAGCCAGCCCAGCACCGCTTCTGCAGCCTGAGCACTGCAGTCTGAGGGAGCTGGTGAGCCTACAGCCAGCCCGTCGAGGAGGCAGAAGTCACAAGAGCAGGTCCACACTAGCACAGATGAAACAAACCTCACTTTGTGGGGTAGAAATGCCGGCTGGCGACAAGGTACTGACATTTTGAAAGCTTCTGTTTGGAGGCCTCATGGTAAATATCTGTGGAGCTCGGTAGAGCCCTCTTGAGTTGAGACAGGAGTTCTGCAGTTTGGGCTAATTGTGCTATCGACACACAGTATGTCTTTGTACAAGCACTTCTAGCCGCCATGGTTGTTAATATTACTTTTCCTGTGCAGTGTCCTAACACGAACACCCACCTGGTAGTTGCTTACTGCTTGGGAATGTTAGGAAAAAAATGTTCACATTGAGCAAACTGAAGCCTATGGATATATCTATTGTATCAGCTACAATTTCATAGAATCATAGAATATTCCGAGTTGGAAGGGACCCATAAGGATCATCAAGTCCAACTCCTTGCACCACTCAGGTCTACCCAAAAGTTTAGACCATGTGATATGGCCTGGAATATTTAAAAGAGAGGCAGTGTTTCTGCTCCTGGCAATGGAAATATAATTTTAAATTAAAATGTCACAGGATGCAAATGGAGGGAGTTTGTGTAGCTGGTTGAATTCAAGACAGCACATATTTGTCTAGCCATGAATCTTTTTGCTTATGTGCTATGCTTTATTTTAGAGATATCTAGGTTTGTCTAGTCTCACTCTGATGCTGTGTTATTTTCACTGTGCTCAAGTGGTTATGCCCTCTCAGTGTAATAGCTGCACAGTTCCTGCCTTCAGAATTAGAAGCCTTCACTTAATGGGAAACTGCAATCCTCACCAGATATTTATTGGAGAGTACTCTATGAAATGTCATGTTAATGGAGCATAACTTTTTCTATGAACAGAGCCTAAAGAATTCTCTGTATAAACTCAGCTTGTTTTAAACTGTTTTTCTGTGGCTGTCAAAACTCTGTCATGTTTTTCTTTTGATTGTAGTTTTTTCAGCTGGCCCTTTTTGCAGTGTGAAGCTAGTAGATGATTACATAAGGAAAGAAATAGGCATCCTAGGAGAAGTGTCAGAAAGAAACTTTTTTTTTTTTTTTTTTTTCCATTTGTTCTGGTTTAGTTCAAGCTACCCTTGGGCATGTGATTTTTGTCTGATCACTCTTACTCACTGCCTCCCTTTTCCCTACAACATTTTGATGCTCACTGCATGCCGCAGGACATAAAAGGAGCTGGCAGGCAGTATAGACAGAAGGATGCTGTGAGCTTGGTCTGGCAGAGTTTTCATTTCACTGTGATTTCAAAGAAAAGGGAAATCTCTTTCAAAATTAATGTTTCACGTAAAAGCTTAACACAGTCTAAGATCAGCATAATTCTTTCTCCCTCCCAAATAAAATGCAATGAAAATAGATATTAAAAAAAAAAAAAAAATCAAGGTGCAGGTTTGCAGATTTTCCTGTGTTGTACACATTATTTCTGATCATGCTATTACAGAACTCCAAATATATAACAATACCAAAACTGGGTAACTGGGTAGTAATATATATATATATATAAAATAATATAATAATATATATAAAAATATAATAAAATAAATAAATATATATTTATAATATATATATATAAATATAATAAAATAATATAATAAAAAATAATAAAATGTCTAGATACAATTGGAATGGTGAACACTAAATACACATAGCAAAAAAAGTTAAATGTAAGTTGGTTCATTTGAATAATTTGAAACATTTGTACTACTTTGGGGAGGAAATGTATTTTTCATACTGTTTTTAAAGTAAGATGAAATTATAATTGGAGATATGCCTTTAAATGACTGCAAAATATAAGACTAAATTTCACCACAAAACATCTATTCAATCTTGCTGACTTAATTGGAATCATTAAGATTAGTGCTTCTCAAAATCGGTCTAAATATCTAACTGCTCTTGGCCTTGGGCACTTTTGTATTTGGGGAATAAAAGCTGATGGTAAAACTCTGAAAACTTAAACATAATATGGCCACTGTTACCTATCTAAATTGCATAAAAATTCGTAAAAAGTGCATTTTCTCATTGTATTTTCTTAAATGAGCAAGTTCTCACTCTTAAAAGATTTATTATTCAAGGTCTACTAACTCACGATATCATACTGTGCTTGGAAAGATTTCAGTCAGTAAAGATGGTAAAGACTTTATAAAAAGATGTGATTTGAAGATATTTCCACTAACCTGGCCAAAACCGTTTCATATATTTAAACTGATTTGATATTTCCAAAAGAAAAGATGAACCCCTGACTTCATGAACTCTTCATGTAACCTGTCCTAGAAAATAATCAACCTTTCCATACCATGTAATTTATCCCTTCTCTGTTTGGTAATTCTCATCTTTGATTTTATGGGCAGAAATGAGCAATTTTGCTAGCTTGTGTACCCTTTCATACTTCAGATTTTCCCTAGTATTTCCCTGAGGTACTATGACCTGCCAAACTGGTTAATGAATTAAGATACAGTTCCTCACATTTAAAAATTAAAGCCTATATCAAATGTGGGTGAAATTTTGTATGTGAACACAGAACAAGATGAATAGAGCACATGTGGTACCACTGCATGTGCTTACCGTTGCCTTCCTGTGTCATAGCTACTAAAGTCAGAGTTTCATACCAAAAGGGACTGTAAAATTGTCCGACTGGATGTTGGCAGATGATGTACTCTTCTGTGTGCTGATTCAGAGAGTCTGCTGGGTACAACAGGGAGAATGCTAAATAAATAAGAAATATTAACAAATATTTTACCTAACAGGGCTGTAAATAGGCACATTTATTTATGTTTTCATATTTTTTGAAACAGGCTTCTGACTGGATGTGTGCAAGGATCATTTGGTACATTGAGCCTGATTCTAGAAGTTAAAAGGAGACCACTAAAAAAAATGATGATTCTGTCAGCAAACTGATGCTACCTGTGCTATAGGCTGGGCTCTGATACCTCGTATTCTCTGTGTGGGCAGGAACAAGATGCTCACGTTGCTGTTAGGTATGTACCAAAATTAGGAACTGAGACACCTAAGTGAAAGCAGGGAGAGAGCAACTGTCTTGCCCTAAGCACATACTGAATCCTTCAGAGGCCAGGAACTTTGAGCATGCTCAACTCCAGTCACTAGATGTCCCTTGCCAAACTCATGGCTGATGTTTGTGAACTCTTTTTAGCAGGAGAAGATATGAGAAACAGCTCTCATCTGGTAGTTCTTAGTTTGTCACATTACATTTGATTAAAATCTGAACTTGGCAAATCCTTTAAGATCTTATTCTTTAAGGAATGCTTCATGCAGTGCAAAACTTTTGCTGGACTACTATTCTTAATATTATTATTATTATTTTTATTTATCATGGCAAAGAGGCTGTAAAGCTTACTCCAGGTTCACAAAGGAAACTTGGATGGTCATTGGACTGCAAACCAGGATCATGTGGGTGGTCTATACTGTTGTTTGAGAAAAAAAAAAGAGTATGCCAAATACAAACAGTTCCCCCCGTTCCTCTTAGTGTTTTGGAAAGCTACAGCTTTTCCTAGTTATAATAGCTCATAGTAGCATTGTGTAGCTTTCTGTCAAGGAAAACCTGAGAAGGGAGTCAGGTCCTTCTGATATGGGTGCACCACAGGACAGCTCAGCATCGTGGAGCAGCCTTTCTTCAGCCTAGCAACCACTGACATTCAACCACTGACATTGCGTGCACTGTCCTGCATTTTCAGAAAGCAATTCAGTGGAAATTTTCTATTACTTGATTTTGCCTGTGAACACCTTGTGTTTGATTTTACTTGTCTGGAAACCAATACGAGTCTCAGGAAAGGATGCTTATGTCCCTACTCTACTGTTTATAGCTATTAACTGCAGGCAAGCTTACAGCTCTCCGGGGATTTTACCACTTGCTGTTAGAAACAAAAAAAGCGCATTAGAAAACAAGCTGCTGCTATTCCCTGTGCTCACCTAAAGGTGAGAAGGGCAGGAAACTGCCTTTAACCTCAGGCTCTTCTTCTGCCATTGTTATTCCATTAGGCAAGAGAAACAAAGACACCACGCTCTGGTGGCTAGAACCCTGCCTGGAGAGACAGACATCTTTCATACAGTCATTGAGGGAATCCAACATTAGAATAGGCTGCAGCTTATTTTTGAAAACTATGTACTGCTTGCAAATCAAAGAGGAGAGATCTGAATCACCTCCTGTCAGCACGCAGTGAGTGGCTTCCCTTCTGCAGAGTTGTGTTTGGTCTGTGTCTCCATGTGAACCAACAAACTGAAATGTTTTTGGTATTTGAAATAATCGTTTCCATTTTCTTTTTTTTTTTCTTTTTTTTTTCTTTTTTTTTTTTCCTTTTTTTTTCTTAATTTTTATTTTTTAATTTTCTCAAGGGCCAAACTCATTCAGCATAAACCGCTCTGCTGCAGAGGTAGAAGAAGTGCTGCTCTGTTTCAAATAACCACTGTTTTCATGCTTGACTTGCAGGTCTGTTAGGTGCCTATTTCTTTAAGGCCCTGAAGTCTGAAAAGAGCTCAGGATCATATCCTAGCTGTAGTCTCTACAAATGTTTGTGAACACAAGTCACACAACATAACATAACACAATTTCCTGGGAACTGTGATATACAGTCTAGTTTGCTGTCTTCCTGAGACTAATGCTGAATACTCAAACTCGGACGCAGTGTGAACACACCCTTTCCAAAATCCTCTATCACGTTTTACATACTTGTTTAAGGCCTGAGAGATGCACATGAACACATAAGAGCATACACACAGGTTTTGCAAAGCACTTCTGAAAACATTATTCTAAATGTCATAAAATGTGTACAGATGCATACATACATGATATAAACTTTTCCTGCTTTTTCTGTTTCAGTTTCCTTGCTGCTCTAAAACAGTATTTGTGATGGGGTCAAACTGCAGTCCTCAGCACAGCTCATGTCATGCTTTCTGAAACACAATTTGTATTGTTCAGCTTTCTTTTGCTCTTCCCACTGCAAAGCCATTCCCTGAGCCTATCCATTCTTTTTTCTTGCCAAAATATCTTGCATGTATGTGTGAGACCTGTCTGTATTTCCTTAGCATAGCTTGCACTTCATGGTTTTCCTTATGTAAAATCATTGCTCTGTACAGAAAGGAGATCACTTCTTCTCTCCTTCCCCTCCCTCTGTTTTTCTGTTAGTCCAGTGGATCTCCACTGTACCTGTTCTGGGAGTGGTGTAATGTATACTGCAGAGTGCTTGACAGAGGCACTAAGAAAACCCCAGCAATTCCATCACTGCATTACATTCAACAGCAACTGAAAAAGTATACAAATCCAACATATCATCACAAGGACTAAGTCATGATTAGTTGCCATGATCCCAAACTGCATTTTCAACAAATAAAAGTTTTGCTGCATTTTTTTTTTACTTAGCTCCACATATGTCAAGCTTATGTGCAGTTGGCCAAGTCATACTACATATCCATATGATATCTTTTCTCATACAACCTTGATAAGTAAAGTGTGCTATGACTATGTATCTATATTATGTAAAGCACATTATAGTTATTAATGTAAGTATATACTTAAAAAAAAACTGTATTTGTATCTATAAAGTTTTAAGCATCTGACTGACGTAACTTTTTTGGTTCCCTCAGGCAGGACACACATAAAATGCAATACAAACCACATCTCCACTTACCTGTTATGACCATGCTTTCTTTTCCCTTCTGGCCTACTCAATGTGGGCTTTTGGAAGACCAGAACTACAAGGTGTGTCACACCTGTCCCCTCACTATTTTTTTAAACAAGGCCTAGGTTGTATACAAATCTGCACACACTTTAAAGCACGACACTTCTTAATGCTGTGAGTGTAATATTGTCAGCTGCAGAGACCGATAATGCAAACAAGGTGTTTTTGATGAATCAGGCTGCTGATCCATCAGTGTTTCTTCCTTGCTATTGCCTGAGTCACTCCTGTCTCCTTTAGCTTTCGTCTTTCTGTATCCCTCTCCCTCCCGCTTTCTCAGGTGGAAAATAGGATGTGGCCCCCTCAGTGTGTCTGTCAAACACTTTGGCTCCTCAGCTAATCTTTGACTGAAGCTGACTGTGTCCTATTCAGTAAAGCAGACGATTGGTTTCCAGCTAAACCTTTGGGATCCTAGGGCTCAGGAAGAATAACTCCGAGCATTGCATTTGGGAAAGCTTTATTAACAAGTTAAAAGTGAAAGAAAGGTAATAATTGCATTTAAACAATCAACCAAAGCAAAGCTCACCTCTGGGTTTATAAATTTGTAGGGAAGCCATAATTACAAGGGGCCTGTGTTGCTACATTGCATTTGCTTTGAAAACCAGGCTGCCACCCCTCTCCCACTAGATGCATAATTGGGTCCTCATAGGCCTCTTGAATCAAAGTAGTGTTGCAGTAAAAGTTTATTTATCCACTGCTCGTTAAAAGAGAAGCTGAATGGAAAACTCCCACTTTGGGGACAGGATTAGATAGCCCTAGAGTATTCCTCCTCCCATGCCCTTTCAAGGTTTTTTGTTTCTAAATCTGCTCAGCAAGAAAAAGTAAATTGCCAGAAGTGAGATTAGTGAAGAATATTGTCTGAAGGACAATAACTCTTTATTGCCAAGCTCGTATGAGATCTCTGCTTCAAAAAAACTACAAGACCCGGAGGTGTGTGAGCTCTTAATTGACTACCTCTGATAAACTGGCAGTGAAAAAAAAAATAAAAGAAAAATCCCTTTCACCCATGAATTAGCCTGGATCAAGTCCACTTGCTAATCAGAGTTTAATGAGGATGCTGCTGGCCTTAACATATTCAAAATGTTCAAAACTGCCTTGGCTTCATGTTTGTGCAGTTAGTATTTCCTCTCTGCTGTCACTTCTGCACATAGGCCCTTGTGAATCTTTAGAGAAGATAATTATGTCTGGGACAGGCATGGTAGAAAGAGTGGGAGAATATGTTCCTCAGAAGGAGTGAAAATGTGAGGCTGAGAGTTACTCAGCTAATTCATTCCCATATCATCCAAATTGTCTATGCCTCAGCTGCTGGAATAAATACCCTGATTTGCTCATTGTTAGTCAGACCTAGAGAGCCTGTATATATAGCAGGATTTCTAATACTGTATCACAGTCAGCCTTTATCTGCCCTTGCTCTCAGGGGAATCCGCAGGGTATCTGTATGTGCCAGCCCCAGGGTTCAAGAATCACGGGTCACACCACTGGCAGCCACCACTGCCCTTTGCTGTTTATACAGCCCCCAGTAAAGACTGGGATCCATGCAAGCACAGCTACTGTGCCAGAGAACTCAGTCTGTAAAATCAAGAGGTGCTGTGACTTTTGCTGTCTGGAGTGAAGTTAGTGCAGCAGCTAAGTGGCTGAAAGCCTTTGTACACCAAATATGTTCACGGACACTGGCAGGAGCAGGCATAGGCAAGGACCACTTGATCCCTATTCGTCATTGCCCATCCTACTGCTGCAAACTAGATGTTATAGGAGCACCAAATTAAAATATATACATAAATATCTCAGGACATAAATAAGTCAGGATTTGGATACCTTGCAGTTTTGAGTCTGATTTGTGGTGTGCTACTCACTGCACGAGGCTATAAAAGCTTTCCACACATCTTTTTGGCTATCCAGAGCAGCAAGTAACAGTCATGCTGTGAGAGATGGGGAAAGCTAGAGAAAAAAATACTGCATCTTCTGTTGGCCAACATGATTAGGGCTGTATGGTTCATTCAGAGACTGCTGATAGCAGCAACAATGCTAATGAGTACAGTTACAGTAGGTCAAGTACAAGCTGTCATATGCTCAAACTTAGTCTATCTGTAGCCTACTCCTCAAAGACTAATGTCTCTTACATACAGGTTATGAGGTTGTGAACACTGTATACTGCAAAGCATGTGTCACTTACAGCCTGATTTACCTTGCCATGATTTTTTACTGATACTGACTTCAGTGGTGCAGTTCTTGATTCGCAGTAATGTGAAACAGAGGAAAATCAAATGTGAAAGACCAGAATTTGCCTTATAACACTCAGCTTTTATTGAGTATTGCATAAAAATGGCATTAACCAAGCTTCCTGTCTTTATTTGAAGCTCAGCTCTTCAAGATGGTAGGGAAGGTAATAATTTGTTTTAGTTTGCCATGAATAATTCTTGATGATTTTTTATCTTATTTTTATTTATTTTTATTTATTTTTATTTATTTATTATTTTATCTTATTTTTATCTTATTTTTATTTATTGCTTAGACATAATATTTTCATGATTTTTGCAGGTGTGTGGCCTCACAAAATCCAGCACTACTATTGCTTTTAGTTGAAGTAATGTTTTGAGGCCAGATATTATTAATTTAAGGTTGGAACTATGTGTAAAACCCAAACTAAGCACAGCTGATTCCAGGCTTACTCATACTTAATATTCATATAATCCATCATTCAAATAGATTTATTATTATTATTATTTTTATTTTTTACAATGGTATCACATAGAGATATCAATAAACTGATTAAATCTCCATTTTTTTTCCTCTGAAAACGAGTGGAATAATAGTAAGCAGTTAGTTTATGGTCTTAAATCACTCTGTCTGGGGCTAAAGAAGGCAGTGCTTGTGTCGACAAATAATATTTGGACAATTAACAATTGATCAGTAATTAATAATTGCCTTAGTTAAATTATTTTTATAGACATTTATATTTTTAATGAAAAACTTTAATTGAAAGCTTGTTGTCCAAAATAGACCTTCAAGTGAATGTCTTAATAGGTTGTCCTATGTACAGGGAGTTAGCACTGCCCATGGACAGCTTTTGGAAGACATTACAACATCTGAGAAAAAATCTTCAAAGAACATTTATGTAAGCATGGTACACTACTACAGAAATATAACATAAATAAAATTTAATTAATCTGACTCCATCACAAGTAATATTTTAGAGCAGCAAGGAATCTGAGAAGAGGAAAGGCAGCAGGGGTTTATACTATATAGATATACATCTGAATATATTTTATGCTTTGAATAATAATGTTTTCTGAAATGCTTCCCAAAACCTGTGTAAAACCTGGATGGTTCCCTGAAAAGCTTCTTCTTTACTGGCTGTAAACTATCATCTACAATCATTGTCAGGTTGGAATCCAACCACATCTAAAATAGTATGCATAAGTAAATAAAAAACAGCTACAGACACATTTTGGAGTTTTCACATAGTTAATGATTCAGTTTTCCTTCTCTTTTTTACCAGGAGGCACATGTTATCTGAGAACAATAGAAACATTTTGTGACTAGATATTGAAAGAAAATATGTTTGTGTAATCTAAGTATTAAAAGGTCTTTTTAAAACAGTGAATATTTCATGCACTATGTAGAGGCAATAGCTTTCTTTCCAGCAAGTAAAGTGATCATATTTGATAATGCAGCTTTGATACAAAAAGGCCAAGGTAAACCTAGCCAGATATGTAATATTTGAGTTTAAGAATGCTGAAATGTTCCATCTGGGTGGAAAATTCTTAAATGAAGCATTTAGACTTTTCAAGAACAATTTTTTTTTGACATTTTCAAAATGAAATGTTTTGATATTTCTGAATCAATCTTTTCTCTGCTTTTCATTCTGTACATTGTTTTGCCATTTTGACATTTTGTCTCAGTTCAGGACAAAACCAAATGTTAAAATATCCCCACAGTAAGAAATTCCACTTTTGGACCAGGTCTGCTTCTGATAATGAACCATATGTAAAGTTGTTCAAGATGTTTTGAATCTCAAAGAAATTTTGGTCCAGGTTTGAACTGTAGCTGAAGGTTCTGTACTGTTCTTATTTTATCCAAATTACAAGGGAAAACTTGCCAATGACTTTAAAAGTCCTTTGCAAGATATAGAATCCTTTTGTTCCAGAGTAATCTGCCAGAGTTGAAAATATATAATAAATTTCTGGAAGCTTTAAGAAACAGCCATAAAATAAGATTTATAAGACAAACTATTCAGGCAGTGCAAGGTCATAATGAAACTCACTGCATGCATTATAGCTAAAAAAGATTAATAATATTTGTAGAAGGTCACAGTCTAGTTCAAGATCTAAATCACTCTCACGTAAATCCAGATATAGAAGGCTCAAACTTTTATGTGAGTGCTGAGAAGACTGAGTTCAGGCTTGATTTTTATCTGTTTCTGCAGACACCCTGTTTGGTTTGAAATAGATACATGAGGAAGATGGATGCAGATGATACAAAGCCATCCTTAGAGGCATTGGACCCGACTGTTTTTTCACTTGTATCAGGATCCAGAAATAACTTCCACAGAAGCCAGAGAGCTGCATGGCTTTGTGTCCCTCCTGTGCGTGGAGGCTGCCATAGCACTCCTAGCTGGGCACCTGTGGTGTATGGCCAAAGATCCTGCTGTTGCAGGATCTGCCGTGGCTGGGCCACGCACTGCTTTAGCTCTTCAGAGCTACAGGCTGGAACATACTGAGTTATAGCAAAAAGCTGTATATCAAGACAGCATGAGATCAGAGCAGCATGGAATCTGCAACATGAAAAAGGTAGCGTAAATAAAGCTGGGGCTCCTGGGAAGCGCAGGAGGAAATTTAATATCATCCCATTGGCATAAAATAAATGTGAGTGAGAGAGAAAAGGGGCCCACAGTTTACAATAGGTTCAGTTATAAAGCCTGTATTTCAGGGAGGTGCACAACAAATGTTTCTAGAAGTTTCCTAAAAAGCATCCTTTCTGCTTAGATAATTTTTCAAGGGCTTGGTATGCAGGAATGAAACAATATTTTAAAAAGAAAATTTCCAAGTCACGAACTTCTTCTTTGAAGGAGTTCCCAGCTCCTTCAAAACTCAGAAAGGGCTTGTGTTCATTTCAAGTTTTGGGTGAAAATTTGGGTCAAGTTTCAAGATGGTTTCTCGACCTCTAATTACTATTATTAGCACTCCTAAACGGACTCTTTAGAAAATCCCTTGACTAAGGAGGGCTGGAGTGAGCTAATGAGTATGAGAGGGAGAAGAAGGTCCTTGTTTGAATTTTAAATACTGCAGCTCACTAATTGGGGACCAACGGAGAATGCTGCTCTTGGAGTGGAGAGAGTTCAGGGGCAGGTGGGAGCAAGAACAATATTTTTTAGACCTGTCACTTTAAAATATACCTACTGCTGCTTTGACGTGGCACCAAATGAATTTTTAAGCAACAATAAGTAACCTTATCCTCCCTTAAGGCATTTGCAGGGCTTATTTGTTTTTGTTTTTAAAAAATGAACTGGGCAGGTTTTTCCAAGGTCTCATGTCTTTAATGAAGAATAACAATCTCTGATGATCCTGGCAACAGGCATCTTTTCTTTTTCAAATAAAAATGAAGAGGCAGAGAGTCTTGTGCCTACAGCTCTGTTATGTGTTAGACCAGCAGAATCCCCACTCATAGTGCTGTTCCATTGGACACTCTTCCTCTCTTCCTATATTTTTGCCTTCCCTTTTTCTGGTAAATATATTTTTGGACACGGTTCACTCCACTGCATGTAGCATTCCCACCCTCAATACCCACCCTAATTTTCCTCCCCAGAGGACCTACAGCTGCAATAATTTTACCCAGCATGGAGATATTCAGTACTTTCTGTGGTAGAAATCTATTTCAGTGATCACCACCTGAATGCAACTGACACAAACTCTTTATTTTTATTTTTTTTATTTTTTTTCCCTATAGGACTTGTGAAAGCTGTTGTACATGCTAATGAACAACATTATGAGTCTCTTTTGAACTTAGCAATGTTGTGAACTCATACATTAGACATATGAAAGCTCTGCAGTTTGGGCTTTAACCAATATTTTCAGAAGGCAGTTTTAAGTCATGAACAACAGAGAATCAAAGTGACCCCCTATTTCCAAGAACATATTCTTCTTTCTATAAGCCAAAGAATCCAATGGCATGAGAAAATCATTTTGACTGACTTTTTATCCAATTATTTTTTGTTTTGCAATTACACATATATTGTCAGTTCCATTCATATGAAACTACGCAAAGCTTAAGGATCACTTAGGGTGAACCCAGATTTTCATTGGTGTATAATGTTTGCACTCTCTGGCTGTACAGAGAACTGAGTCTCACAGTTCAGTGGTGACAAGTTGGCTGGGGTTCAGAGACTGACGAAGTATATTGTACTTTCATTCCCCACCTGACACTTGCACCTCAATAGACCTATTTGTTCTTCTGCTACTAAAACAAAGAAAGCCTCATATTAGTGTGAAAAATTTGCTTCCATTTGTGAGAGAATTTTAATATTGATGCAAGGCAGCCTTGCTCACCCTTCTGTATTTGTAAACTGCTTTACTGTTAATGAGGTGAGAGAGCTGATGAAAATCTGTCAGAAGTAAAGCAGCATGATCTTACAAAATTGTATGGACAGGGAGAATGGGAGCTTAGTTCACGTAGTCTCACAACGGGGTGACGTATTGTGACCCAGTCTTGCAATATGGTGAAACCCATTTCTCAGGGCTTTCCAAGACACCTTGGAACAGGCTGACAGATTTCATAAAACTGAAGAAGTGGCATATTGCCTTCCTCCCCTTCTGGCAATGAAAATTCAGTTACATGCATAGCTTTGCTGTCCATTTTCCTGACATTTTGACTCCCATAATCAAAAATAAGGGTATAGATGATAGAGCTGAGAAGACAGATTGATTCGTTTATTTGCCCTTACAATTTTTTTATAAGACACTATGCAGAGTATTCCTTAATTTTTGCCATGGGCATTACATTGCAGTGGAAGAAACATCTTAGTGGAGAAAAAAATAGGACCCAGTGTGTGCCTTTTAATGCATTACTGGAGTCTACTCTCACTCAAGCTATCAGCTCCATATTGATTTTGGTGCTTGCTTTTCCCATTTGCTGGGCAGTCTTTGCTCCACTCTACTTCTTAGGCAGAGGTACGCAGATGTTTTCAATATCAGTTCCAAAAGACAAACCTTGAAAGAAATGCAAGATGCCATCTTTGTGTTCAAGTGATGGATTGTGAAAAGATTTGATCGGGAAAAAAAAAAAAAAGACAAAAACAAAAACAAACAAAAACAAACAAAACAAGCAAACAAATAATAATAATAATAATAATAATAATAATAAACAATAACAAAAAGAAAAATTGGCACCTGTTTGCTACACAAGTTAACCTCTTGGAATGAACTTAAACATCTTCAGAATAGGTCACCTAAATGTATTCTCTCTTTTAAGTATATTTAAGTAAAAACAGATTTCTGATCTCTTTCCCTGTTCCCTTGACATCCCAAGGCAATGCTGCCTGTGTGAAGCCAGGCACATAACAAGGGGGATGGATGTGACATATGGAAGCAGTTTTCCTTGGTGATAGACACGTGACTGTTCTCCTTAGGCCTACTAGGACTTCAGTAGCTCATGAATAAGCTGGACACCAGAAATGGACCACGGAGTAATTGAAGGATTCTTCCCAGAATACATTGAAATATAAGCAGCCACTGCACTTGGTGTCACAGTAAGGTCTTGGTTATGGTCATATGTCACAGATCCTCGGTGTTTCTTAGCACTGCTGAAGGGAGCCAAGACCCAGTGAATTCAAGGACAGGAACTGAAGAGGAGATTGATAGTCAAAGTTCAGCTCTGAAAATCTGACCTGGAATTGTTCTCACTAAAAAAACAACATATGATCACCCCAAAACCTGGGTTCTTACACCCCTGCCTTTGTAGGCGGTCATTCTACCAGGCGCAGCTGCAAAGTGACTGTAGGGTAAAAAGCAGTCTGCACGCAACCGTATATCTGTACACCCTATGACAAAAGTTGAATGTTTTCTGGCCAGTTTGGCCCATCTTTTGCATCCATCAGCTAAAAGACTGGGCTGTATGAAATGCTGAAGCAGTTTTCCTCATAAGTACGGTGGTTCAGCTTGTGCCATCTGCTTCCCAAGCAGCAGCAGGGCCATGCAGCTTGCCAGCCTCTTAGTAGAGCAGTCCAAAGTCTCAGGCTCTGCATGTAAGGAATATGCCTATGCACCTGTTGCTGGGCATCTGTATGCATACATGCACTAATTGCCTGTGCAGATAATTATGTAGAAGCTCTATTATTACCCTGTTACATGCAAATCCATCCTTCAGGGTCTTTGGCATGCACATTTGCAGACACGATGTGGTAGAAAAAAACACACAATAAACTTCAATTCAGAAAGAAGCTTTTTAGAACAAAGCTGCAAAACATTCACAGAAACATACATAAGAAAGAATGCAGAAAAGCAAGAGAAGAAGAGAAAGAGAGGAAAAGTGAGAGAAGAAGTCTGGAATATGTGGAAGTTGCTTTCAAAAATGAGAGACATCTGTTTGGGAAATGAAATCTGTCCAAAAAAATTAGGAGGGGGCAGGGGAAAAGGTGAAACATTGCCAGTGAAATAAAACAAAATCTCAAACTTTCCCACAGAAATCTTAGTCAAACCAACACAGAAACAGAGAAGCTAAGAACAAAGGATTTATTTCCAAAAGTGAGCCAAGGAAAAGATTGCCAGACAGAAAAAAAAGTGTCCATGGAATCATTAACACCACAGGAGTCAGGAATGATGGTAACCAATATCATCCAGCAGGTCTGGATACATTTCTGTTTGCTTTTCACTTTTAATGTGGAAAGCTCTGGCAGACCCCAAGTGTGGAAGTCATCTTTTCCCCAGACCATCTTCTGTGGTTGCTCCTCCTGTAAAGCAGGTCCTGCCCTCCCTTTGCTTGCTTTATACAGCTCCCAGTGCACAAAACCAGCAGAAAAACAGCAGATCTGACCTCAGGATTTGATCCTTCCACAGTACTGCCACCATAGCAGCCCTTCCCAGTCACCCACAGTGGGAATGTGTCAGAGAAGTGGTCATTTTTCAGCCTCTATTCATCCTGAGCAATCCCAGGCTGTCAGAGCAGCCCCTTGGAAAGCTGTCAGCCAGCATAAAATTGATCAACCTGCAGTTAATCTGTGCGGTGTGAGCCAGACCAGTGACTGTGCTGGCGTGGGAGCAGGGTGCTTTGACAGCACCCTTATCTCCAGCTGCTCATGCAGTGTCAGATCCAGCCTGGCTTCAGAGTCAGAGCCCACTGGTAATACCACGATACATAGTGTAAAGTGGAAGTGTGGTGCCTCACAGGCATCCTCTGGACTTTTGTTTCTGTTATGTAGCTGATTCCCTGTTGTATTGACAGAAAGCTGACTGCCATAACAAATCTCCAGTGCTGGGCAATTTGGGTATCCTGTTGTTGCTTTCAGTAGTGAGGATTTTATAAGCATTCCTGTGAAAACCCCACCTGCTGTGGGGTTGCTTTCTTCTTCATAGATCCACAATCTGGCTCCTTTTTTTGATTGAATTACCAGGCTTCAAAGAAGAAATGCACAGTAAAGTATAGAGAGCCAGGAATCTTAGCGACAATGAAAACAATTGGCATTATGGATGCATTGTAATACCTTTCTTTATTAGTAGTAATGCTTAGAAGAACAAAATTGTTTTTAACTACAGGCTGATTTTTAATATACTTCCTAAAATGACCTTAGAAGTAGGAAAAGACTCCATAATTTAGCCTTATATTCTGTATAATTTGAGGAACCTAACAATTCAAAATAGACATTGTCATCATCACAAAGCGTAGAAAACGTGGGTGGTGAAGATTGCAGAGAATTCTTGATCCTGTCTGCAATTCCGTTGTCCATAAAAGAATCTGGCAGGAATAAAAACTTTCAGAACTTCTTGGAAAATGAAAGTTTAAGTCAGAAGTAACGCAGGAAAAAAAAAAAAAAAAAGAGAAAAAAGAAAAAAGAAAAAAAAAGAAATCAACAATGGTAAATGAGAAAAATATGGGAAAAATTCCAGTGTCTGTCCCTGCTCATGGCATTCCCACTTGCAAAACAGTTTTTCATTCCTTTCAGCAGGAAAGCATTTATTGTTTACAAAGATGACATTAGTAATGAAAACCACCTTAAGGCAAAAAGGAAAAAAAATGGAGAAGAAAAAAAAGTGAAAATAACTAAGGTACGGAAAATACAATTGGAAAAAATATTTCTGTACAGATTTTTTCCTCAAAGAGATCTGAGCAAAAATCATGGCAGAATTTCAAAATCTGACCCTACAAACATAAACAATTATTATTATTTCTATATTAACATTCA
This sequence comes from Oxyura jamaicensis, assembly GCF_011077185.1. Lineage (NCBI taxonomy): Eukaryota > Metazoa > Chordata > Aves > Anseriformes > Anatidae > Oxyura > Oxyura jamaicensis. The sequence goes on from NC_048926.1 coordinate 43,949,356, forward strand.
TCCAAACAAGTAACATAATCTAGTGTTCTGGTTTAACTCACATCAAGGCAGTACCAGGCTGACCTTCAGGATCAAGGACCCAATACTAATTCGTGACACTTTGCAACCCTTGCAGAGCACAGCCTGACTGCCAGAGGGAACCAGATCTGGCATCTACTTTTAACATGAGCCTTATTAGGAGTATCTATGCTCTGGAGTGCTGGTAATCATAACAATACCTAGGTCCAACGTAGCACTTTTCTTCCTTTGAAGACCTTTGAAAGGGGCCGCATGTGTCTGGCTATGAAGCATATTTAGTGCTTTTTATTCAACTTTTACATGTCTGAATATGTAAAGCAACCACGTGCATTGAATTACTGGTCGGAAGTTCATATATTTTGAGTTTTGCATCAATAGTAGCCAAACTGCTGTTAGTTTCTCACTCTGCAGTGTTTACCCTGCATGTTCTCCTTTTTTCCATTTGAGATATAGGATGATTATAACTTACTTATGTTGTGTTGCTCAAAGTAGGCTGAACTATATCTAGTGTTTTCATTAATGAAGAATATTCTGATGTATTCTCTTATCCTGGCTTTGATCTGTTGTTCTGATGACATCATCAACCCCAAATTACTGAAGGTTTACTTAGTAACACGTATTAAAGAGCACAGGGCAGTGAATATGGGTCAGGAACTCTTATTTCGTACACTGTTTAGAGAAGCAGGATGACTACTGATCGATAATTATGACTGAACTCTTGTAATAATGATCTCAAAACCAAAGCTGTAGGATGGTTCAAGAGCAAGCCCTTGAGACAAAATCGAAGATACCATTTGAGAGTAAAAAGAAGAACTTTTGACTACAAAGCTGCGTGAAAAACAAAACAAAACAATCAACAAAACAGATTAAGGTAGATCTTGTAATGTTCTAATGGTCAAACAGTCACAGTAAGAAGTGTTTTTAGCACAAATAAGGTGTAAACATGCCCTGCTCCTATGAGCTACCTGAGATTCATGACAGACTGCAGATTTTTGAGCTCCAGACAGGGAGTGCAAAGTGAGAAGTTCTGTGGAAACACAGCTGAACAGTGACTGACTTTTCTGTGTGATCTAAAGGAAAGAAGAACATCTCAAAATCTGTTTAGTGAATTGGAAGCTAGACGCTAGGGGAAAAGTGGACCCTTCATTTTCTGATTTTCTGTTCAAATGAACCAATTATTTTGCTGACCTCAGGGTCCGAATTTCAAAGGGGACTGAAGACAGGCTTAGGCCTGCTGCTATGGCAAATTCCAAAATACCCAATTACTGACCTCAGGAGGAGTCAGCATTCCTGAGATTAGAGTCACTGGGAGTTTACTTCACAAATTCACTTCTAATAATATACCATAGAGCAGACACCATTAACCTGCCTTTTTCAGTTAGCAAATAAGATATGTCTCAAGGCAAAATAGTTATTAACAGCCAGTGGTAGGAGTTACATCTCTAATTGGAAACAGCAACATCTGCAGGAGAGTGTAATAAAAACATATAACAAGTAAATGTGTTAGTGGATTATGGGGGCTCTAGGTAATTGTTTCATAAGACAGCTTTAGCAGAAACAAGTAATATTTCAGGGCTTCACAGATCCAAGCTAATTCTGAGCACTGATGAGTGTCCCAAGGATTAAGTCTGTTCTTACTAGCCAATTCGACCAGCATAATATTGGCAGACTTCCCAGATTTCCTTATTATTTGCACTGCATTTATTTCGATGTTTATACCATTTTGGGGCAAGCTAATTCTCTTTTTTTTTTTTCTCCCAACTGGTGTCAGGATGCTGTTCAATAACAAAGCCTTTTCACATCAGCTGCCTGAGGTAAAGCTATTGTGTCTCAGCTGTCAGTTATACTAAGGCATCTTTAGGTCTAAGTTATTCTAATATGAGTGACCTGCTGTTTCTATATACAAAACTCTTCCACTGCTTTTATAATTAAACACACAAGGCAAATGCCTGAAAGCTGAGCACCTGCTGAGCACCCACAAATTCCTGCTGAAGCCTATAAGTATTGCAGATATAGAAGCTGAGATATTTAAACATTCAGAAACAAGTTCTTTATTTTCCCCAGTGCCTAGTGACATATATTGCCTCCCGGACTGGACTCTACTTGACACAGAGTCGGAGGAGATTTGTAGCCCTGGTTAAAAGAAAAATTCTTATCAAGTTTTTCCTAATTTCTTATTTTAGATTTTATCCTGTCCTTGCTGAGTCAACCCAATGTGCCCCAATCTGAGATGCCTGGCAACAATTTGTAGTTAGTATCTCTCCTGTATACCAGTACAAATTTCATTAGCATTTTGGAGCTGAATTTTATTCTGTGGGTGGCAATGTCAGGCCTTACATTATGACTTCCAATCTGTTCACTGGTCTGTGGCCTAGAGTCTCTCAAGGCCAACAGCAAATATGTAGATTTTTCACTTCTTGAAAACATGTTAAAAATAAGGTTTCCCACATACTTTCTCAGATGTGCTCTGTAAGGGGTAGTCAAATGCCTAGAGCCATTCACATTTTACCTGCAACATTCTCTTAGCTTTCTGAGGACAAAAAGTGTATCAGATCTTTACCAGATTAGATCTCATGCAATTTATTGGCATGGCATTTTGGAAGGCATAACATATCATAACACCAGCGACTGATATGAAGAAAAATGTTCTTAAAACACATTCCCTCAATTGACAGTTAAAATGGACCAAGAGATTCTCCTCACAGAGACTTTGCCCAGAATTCTGTCCTGCAAATGTAAGAGCACAAAATTCTACAGGCAGCCAAGTTTCCAAACAATATTTGTCTCTGTTTTCAGAAACAGTAGTATAGTAGATAGGCAGGCATCCCTACTTTCTTTCTTTTCTGACTTTTTGCCTGTTATTGTCAGGAAACAGATCGTATTTCTAACACCTTTTATTGCTGTTCCAGTGAAGCTCTGTGGAGGCAAGAGACCACATCCATTCAGCAAAGGCAGGCAAATATATTCCCATTGTCAGACAAGGGGGAAAAAGCATCAATTTCCTTGTCCCTGCAGTTGTGGATGGCAACGATGTTCACTACTTCACATTCTCAAGTTTTATAGAACAATTCGTGCCACTCATGACATCCTAAAAGAGGCATCCAAGCAGGGGCATACATTGCAGCTGATACATCTAAAGGCTTTTTCATTTTTCATATCCACCTTCTAATTTCTTGGTAGATGAAGCTTGTTTCAGTAAGATTACCACAGTAATCACAATAACTGGTGTAGACATGCACAGTTTAGGAGAGGCTGTGAAGCATTTCAGGTCCACAAGGACTACTGAGCAACAGGAGGAGGACACGGCCTTCTGTTTCTTCTTCTGTTCCTTGAGGTTTGGAGAGATACCAATGTACTCTTGCTAGACATCGCTTAAACTTACAAGCTGTAAAAAGAAAGAAAGAAAGAAACAAACAAACAAACAAGCAAAACAAATAATTTGAGAAACTGGTAAAATGTTAAGCCTCCAAATGTTCCAGCAGCAGGTGATGTTGGTTGATTGTTGATTGTTGGTTGGTTGATCACATCTTTCAAATGCCTTTATTAGGGTCCTTCACTCTTGTCAGGCTTATTCACACTTATTGGAAAGCATGGTGCAAATATTAGGAATGGGGGAAGTTACTGATGTGCACAATATCCTGGACATCAGGACGTGAGTTTTCTCAAAACTCCAGGTTATGAAGGCTTTTCCTTGTAGCTCTTCTCTTGTTATAGCCAGATCCCCTCTGCCCTAGGGTAGGGCAGAGGAGGTGGAAGTGGAGTGTCAGCACACTATTGGATCTACTGCTCTACTTCTAATGAGCTGGGGCAGAAATCAGAGCTCAGTTACTCTCCTAATTTGTGAACATTAAAAAAATCAACAACAAAAATAGTTCAAATCTACAGCCTGCCCTAAGCATGTACTGTAGTCAAATTAAATCCCTAATAAAGTATCTATGAAATGAAAAACAAACATGTTCAGCTTTTGTAGTTCCAGCCTCCCCTAATGGAAAATGGCTGTATTTCAATCAGCCACATGTCCGAGCTGTGGTTGTTCTCGCAAGTCTGAATTCTTCCCTTAAATGGGATCCATCCGAGAATGGGGCACTGTTGTTTATCTTTCTGCAGACCTACATGGCAGTTAGAAACAGCACACAAATGAGCTCAGTCTGCAACACTGAGGTCCTCTTCAGAGATGCCGAGACCTTCCAGCTCCAGATGAAGATGTTCAGACAGCTGGAGAAGCCAACAATGCTGGGCTGCTCAGGGCTGCTCTGGCAGCCAGGAGAGAACAGAGCTCCAGTACGAGGCACTGAGATGTGCTGGCAGTGCAGAAGGCAGCCTCGAAGGGCAAGGTCCCTCTAAGCCACCAGAGTGGTGTAGAGAGCTGCAAGTGGGGATGACAAGTGATCCCAGAGTGCTGAGCGCAGTGTCCTTAAATGGGAGAAGCCAGGCTGACTCCTTGGCATCTCCCACCTAGTTGTTCTGCTATTACAGACTCTCAGCATGACGCAGCAAAAGAGAATGGGTGAATAGTTACAGGGCTCCAGTGACACGCACTTCTATTTAACTCTCTTTGCATTAATTGGGCTGTTTAAATGGACCCCGATGTAAATATCAATTGGATCTCCCTGGCATTGTTTGTTTGTTTGCTTCCCTGGGATTTTTATTTTATTTTATTTTATTTTATTTTATTTTATTTTACTTTATTTTTTCAGAGCAGAGACAGAGCTGTCATGTATTAAAGCATCATCAGAGCATAAAAGACCAAAATGCAGGAATAAGTGGTGATCTGGAATAGATTGATTCTCCTGATTGTTGCATCTCACCTCTCTACAGGAAGCAAAAAATACTCTTAATAGGGCAGATTTTTAGAAAATGCTGTCAGAGCTTATCTCAGTGACATGTTCATTTTTTATGGGCTCATGCTGTATATGGATGGTAGTTTAAGGTGTCAGGACTTTATAATTTTACTTTTTTAAAAAATTATTATTATTATTATTACTATTATTATTATTATTATTATTATTATTATTATTATTCAGTCAGTGTTCTAGTGGCATTAATTTCCCAGACTGACATATACACCAATGTCACCCAGGGAATTTCCTTTTTCATCTGTTTGATGTATAAGATTTAAGCAGTGCTGAGCCTTGGTATTTGTACTCTTCCCTATGTTTCTACAAAGCTAAGCCAACGTTTTTGCATAGCAGATGAAGCTGGAGAAATCAATTTAATAGAAACATTAACTATTTATGCTAGTCGATGTCCCCCATGATACCGATGGTGATGGCTGCAGTTCACAGACATGGCTCCCTTTCCAGTATATACTGAGGTTTTCATGTTGAATAATGAACCTGCTGAAGTAGCCCCCTTTACATAGTATTTCCCAATAACTAGCTTGGTGTCACTCTGTACTTTGAAGCTAGGTGGATTTTAGGCCATCTCAATACAACTTTTTCTGGGCTTTCTTTCAGTTTTCTTTCAATTTTGGCTGTATCTTATGCCCCATCCATGCTCCCAGTGACATTAGTGGAAATTGTTATGTGGGCACTTGTCTTGACTTTGCAGCTTGCTGTTGTGTGCAGTGATGGGAACTCAGCTGTCATCAAGTCCCCTGATGTTGTCAGACCAAGGTTCTAATTTCCTTCATAGCAGGTATTCTCTGCATTTACTTTTACTACATCTTCCAGTAAAGAATGCCCTTTTGGGAACCGAGGAATCAGTACTGACTTAGAGGTCAATTTGTAAAGTGGTGCTCCAAAGAGAAGCAGAAAAATTTCTCACACAGTCATTTACAAATGAGTGGCTCAAAAGACATGAAAGATACTGCTGGACTGCAAACAGCCTTCTTAAAATTTAATGAGACTGTTATTTGACATGAAATATTAATGACAAAAACTGTGATATGCAGTGCTTTGCACAGTTAAATAATAGGTACAGTTTTATTAATATCCTGATATGAAGGCATCCTCCTTGCTATTAAACAAGATCTTTGTGCAGTGTCAGTTAATATTTTCCTAGGAAACATCCCACTCCTTCTTGGTGGTACAGAACCAGGAGGGAGGGAGGAAGCTGGGGGTGCTCCCTTCAGACCCCATTTTGGCGGTGCATCCCCGTAATGCATTTTGCCAGCCTTTTGTTTCCATTTCCCGTCACCCCAGCCATACAGGTTCCCCACTTCCACTCAACCCACGCAGAACATGGCTAGGGCTTCTGCAGATGCTGTGAGGTGTGCAACAGGGTGCAGCCAGCTGCAACCCCAAGGCATATGATAGAGCTGCTGGGGCACAGCTTCAGCCCAACCAAGCTTGGTGCCTTCACCCCAGGCGCCACGTTGACGCCTGCTCCACCAGGCTGGAGCTGCCCATTGCTCCTCACACAACATCCATGAGCCCTCTAGCAGAACCCCCCTTCTCTTCAGCTCTGCTCTGCTCCAGCAATTCTCCCATCAGCAGCTTCTTGGGTGCCAGAAATGTTCAGATATTAAGACTTTAAGCCACTTTCTGAATTACAAATCAAGACACTTTTGTTACAGCTTAAGCCAGCCTAAGTTCTTATTTTCTTCCAGGCCCCCAAAATAAATGAATAAATAAATAAAACAAAAAAATCTGCTCATTTTAAACCTGGCAAGAAAATACTCCTCTGACTTACTTAAGGAGAAAGAATGAGCACACTGGTATGTAGGCCAAAGAGAAGCTTTCTCCAAGCTTTGAAGGCCTGAAAATCAGTATGCCTGTTGCTGTGATTTTGGCACTGAGAGTCAAGAGTCCCCTCCCTCCTGGGGGACCAAGTGGGCAGGGAAAATCATGGAAAGGTTGTGTGTCTTGGCATGTATCTGGTCTCAGAGCAGTCCTTGAGGCCTGGCCTGCATCTGGAGGCTTGTGCAGTTACCTTCACAGTTTCACTTTTTAGGTCTTTCTACATAACTGGTCTGATTTTCAGGTGCTGCCTGATGGGAACCCCTGGACTAACTTGAAAACAATCTGGTGCTCAGCACTTTGATAACCCAAGCCTTTGGTTTTGCATCTTGAGCAAAAATAGCAAGAAACTGATTTGTGTGGAAGGTAGGAATGATCCTTAATAAAATGGGTAAATTTAAGGGTGAGAATATAGCACTTGAAATGAGTGAACACTGGTTGAGGAAACTGGCTGAGGAAACTCAACACTGATACTGGCTGAGGAAACTCAAATCTGCAGAGTGCAGAAGTTACACTGTGCTTGTAATTTACCACTGTGAGAGACAGCCAGGAGTACCTAGTTCTCTGACTTTATGAAACAGTCATAAGTTTGTATTCTCTGAATCCTGATGGTGAGACCTTGGCTTGATTGGAGTCATTGGGAACAGTGAGTCACCAAAGCCATGGCTTTAGTGTTAGACCCTCTCTGTGTCTGTTTGCATTGTGCTCCAAGACCCTTGAGAGACAAGTGCCATGGTACTTCATGTTTGATTCTGTCCAAGTCATATTTTTGGGAAGTCACAGAGTTTTGTAGTGAATGGATATGTGCCTGACAGATCGCTGAAAGACCTGAAGACCATGCTAACCCCTCTGAGGATTTATGAGAGAAAGGGGGAGGAAGGAAGAGAGGGAGGGATTACAAGTGGGTGGATTTTCAAAGGTAGGTCTCAAATGCAATGTCAGGTAGCAAGAAGATTAACCAGCTATTGTGCATCAGCTGAGCTTTAGGAGCTGACTGTGCATGTGTTTTAGCTCAGCATAAACTCAACCTAAATACATTTGCTTACTTTTTTCTCTAAGGCCACTGGCGTGACCTTGTATTTGCCATGACAAAACCACTCAAACTCCATCCCTTATAATCATTATATCTCTTTGTTAGATAGCATACAGACAGACATGGTCCATCTTACACAAAGTTTAAGGTCATGGGACAGGTATCAGACATGGGTTATAGAGGCAATGAGAGCAAGGGTGACTGAGGTAGCAAGTTTAAGACTCCAAACCAGAGCTGCAGCTAGAGAGGTGAACTAAAATTCACCCATGTGAACCACAGGAGGTTCAACAAGTCCAAGTGCAAGGTGCTGCATGTGGGTTGGGCAATCCCAGACATGAGGACAGACTAGGAGAAGAACTCACTGAGAGCAGTCCTGCAGAGAAGGACTTGGGGGTTCTGGTGGATGAAAGGTTCCACATGAACGCAGTGTGTGCTTGCAGCCCAGAAGGCAAACTGCGTCCTGGGCTGCATCAACAGAGGTGTGACCAGCAGGTTGTCGAAGATGATTGTTCCTGTCAGCTCTTCCTTTGTGAGGACCCACCTGGAGTACTGCATCTAGGTCTGGGGCCCCCAGCACAAGAAGGTTGTGGGGCTGTTAGAGCAAATCTGGAGGAGGGCCACAAAGATGACCAGAGGACTGGAACACCTCTTCCAATACAGAAAGGCTGAGAGAGCTGGGGCTATTCAGCATGGAGAAGGGAAAGCTCTGCGGAGATGTCATTGCAACCTTTCAGTACTTCCAAGGGTCTTATAAAAAGATGGAGAGGAACTCTTTACTTGAGTAGATAATGATAGGACAAGGAAGAATGGTCTTAAACTAAAAGAGGACAGATTTAAACTAGACATTAGGAGGAAATTCTTCACTCAGCGGGTGGTGAGGCACTGCAACAGGTTGCCCAGAGAAGCTGTGGATGTCCCATCCCTAAAGGTGTTCAAGGCCAGGCTGGACAGGGACTAGACTAATCTAGTGGGTGGCACTCCTGTCTGGGGCAGGGGTGTTGGAGTTAGATGATCTTTAAGGTCAAATCGTCCATTCTATGATTCTATGATATGATTCTATGATTTACAATCCCTTGGAAAGAATAATTTCCTCAATTACTGGGTGTTCCTATGAATGAAAAATCTGCTCTTTTCCTTTTGGTCAAATACAGAAGTGCAACAAAATACTAAACTCTTACACGACTTTTCTCTCTCATTTTAATTTTTCCTTTAGATTTTCAGGCTCACATGGACTGTCCTGAAACTTTTTTTTTTTCCTGTTATGTGATTGCCACAAACAAGTGATAATTTTTTTTTCTTTTTTTTTTGTTTGTTTGTTTTTGAGGGGGTGTGCAAGTGTGGGGAAGGTCATACACATTTAAAGAAAAACAGAATATGAGAGAAGAGGGTTCTAAGGGTTCTTAGGGTTCTAAGAAAGTTCTTCATCTGATTTCCTTTCAGACCATCTACACAGCACTGATGCAGCTATGCAGCAAGCATTAGATGTGACTTCAGCTGACAGGAAGCCTGACTAAAAATGCAGGTCTTTCATAGCAATATGCATTCCATTAAATTGTGGGGTGAGGATGGAAATAAGTAACCCCACAAAATCATTTTGCTTACTTTCATTTCAGGAAGGAGGGTAGAAATAAGGAATACATAGAGACAAGAAATACTTTAAAATATGTTTAATCAGCAGAGGAGCAGGTCCTCAGGTAATGTAAATTTGCATTGCTCCTTCAGTGTATAAACACACTAAACTACCTCAGGCCTTCAGAGAAAACAAGTAGGAAATGACATGAAAAGTCTACTCTAAAGCTTAAGATGCAAACAAACAATTTGATCAATCAATCAGCTGGTGTTGTATTCAAACCATCTTGTTAGTTCATATAAAATTGCAGGTCATATTCAAGACAGAAGATTCAGAGGCTAGGATGTAATGCCATCTTTTGTACTCTCTGCTTATGCCTCAGTGGGAATCCAACAGCAGAATTCAACCCTAAGGGGCTAAAAATATTTATTTTTCAAACCCAAACCCTGCTTTGTTTTCATTTTATTTTTTCTAAAGCATGTCAAAATAAGTTTCTAATAAAATATGACATGCGCTCTCTTTATTTTCTTTACCTCTCTGAATCTAAAACAAAGACAGAGTGAAAATGTAAGTAACATTTTTGTATTAAATGAAATTATTCCTGACAATTTTAATGTCAAGTTTCAGCTTGATGTGATTTAAAATGGGCAAGTTACAAAGACCTAAAAAAATGGGGTTTTATAATGGAAATGCTGACAGACCCTTAACTACAGCAGCGTTGCTGGGCGCCACTCTAATAAAAGGTGGCAAGGATCCAGGAGTCTTCACAGCTGCATGTCTAAACTTTATTAAGTATCTGACTATAGTTTGCAGGTCCTCGCCAGATCATAACTCATTTAATTCTGACACATTCCAGTTTATAATTAGTGTTGTACTAATATGTTCCTAACTGGTACCAGGGTGTTTTCAAAACTTTTTTTTTTTTTTTTTTTTTTTTTTCCTCTCCTGTAAAACAAGGCTGTTCCCCAAAACCAAAGATGCATTGACATTTGGCAACCGAGCAAGCTCATATTTTTTGATCCTTGGGCTAAAATAATTCAAATGCTAAAGGCCAATATCTGCAAGGAAGCACAAAAAACACCGAAACATCTGTAATTCCCAAGACAGGAGAAAAAAAGCAATTTCTAACTTTCTCTAAGCAAAGTATTTTACTAGCCTTTAGCATCCAGCGACAAAGCAAATTGTTCTTAAAATACATCAGTGATGGCTTGCAATTAGGAAATAATTATAAAAGCAAAATAAGCAAACACAATTGTTTCAATACTTTGCCAAGTAATAAAATATCTGTGTTAATACATGGGAAGTGTAAACATATTTATTTAAATCTACTGCTGGATGCCTGCCACTTGAAAACCAGTACATTTTGGGTAAGTGCACACTTCCGTAGCTTATTCATGTTTCATGATATCACCAATCTTTGGAACGACTGATCCTTAAATGCAGGGATGAAGTTTACTGACACAGAAATACCAGCTTGCTTTGGTAGCTGTTGTTTGGGGTTTTGGCAGTTCATTTCCAGCTGCTCCTATTCATTTCCATGCTGCTACAGCTGTTCAGGCAGGTATCTGGGCAATGCCCTCAGCTCAAGGTGGGCTTGGAGAGGTCAGGGAGAGTGGACTAGAAGAGTGTGCCATTATTCCCTTCCAAATGTCAAGAAGCTGAACAGCATTGTTTGGAAACCTTTCTGGAGTCTTTGTTGGAAGCATTCTGAGCTTTCTTTAGACAGTGTTCCTGCTCCAGTGCCCACACTGAGAACAGTAGGGGCCACAGGGCAGCACCCATAGGGGCACAGGGCCTCCTTTTAGGTAACACTTAGGTAACAGAGCAGGTCATTGAAAGACAACACATTTTGGTTCAGAGTCATTCTATCCGTCCACCTCCCCCTTCATGCCACAAGAAGGACCTCATTACCCTGTGCAACTAAGATCCTATGGACAGCCCAGACTGAAAATCCAGCAGGACTTCGAATCATACTGTCTGATTTAAAGGGGAACTGTTGTAAGTAACTCTTGCATTTTAGTAAAATTTTATGGCCGGCTATCTCTGTATTGTCTGGCAAAAGGCAGCAAGTACTCTCAGTTGCTGATACAATAAATCATTTCAGTGTTAATGCTAAAAAGAGGTTTGTGAATTTGTATTATGTCAAATATAAAAATGCAGTCAGAGAATTAGGATTATAATAAGCACAGAATCACAAAACGGCCCTTACTTTTGCTGGTATTACAGGATAGGAAAGATAATATGCTTGTATGGTGAACAGTATTATGTTTCTAGTTCTTTGAAAGAATGCTTTTCAGCCTGTGAATAACTATAATTGTGTAAATTCCTCTGACACACTGGTCTCCTAACTTTCTGTCATGCTTGCAATGTACATTAGATCCTCATTGGCTGCAAATTTAGAACTTTTCCTAACAATTTAATAGAGAGAAACCAAGATGAACAAAATATTCATGTGTATGGCACAGACTTTTCTGAAGACGATGGAAAGAGAAATAACTTTGTTTTTCATCATTGGCTTCATTTTGGAAAAAAAAAAAAAAAAAAAGCTTCATGTTCACTTGAAATGGTGCCCCTTTTTTTCCAATTTAGGGCCACAGGCATAACACACAGCTGCTCAGCACCCAGCCCAAAGTAAACCTTATAGCCTTCAATTAAACTACAGACTAATGTTTGACTAATATTCGAACAAGTATGAACATACATGCAGATGACAGTAGGTGATAACTGCAGTCTTCAGAAGAAATAAAAGGAAGGAAAGGAGAGTAAAGGAAAAAGAAGAGAAAAGCAGAAGAGTAAGGAAAAGAAAGATTCAACTCAGTGTTTAAAGAGGCTCTTGGCACATAATATGGAAGAGATGACTTCTATTCATATATTTTTCCATTTCCCCAATTACTGCTTTAGAAAATGGAACAACCTGACAAGTCAGAAATACGTTATTACCTATCTGCCCTAAACTTGTACACAGAACCTTAAGTGTTTGAACCAGCAAAGTTGTGTTAGTTTCATTTCTATATTATCAAAGATTTAAAAATGCTCTTTTTGGCCTCTTAACCATGTCTAAGGGACAAGCTGCCAGTCTACCCTCTCTGATCTAAAGGGAATAAATTGATTTACCATACCTATGGATGAGCCAAGCTTTGTATGGAAAGGAAGGAAAACAATTACTGTGTTATCCTTGAAAAATGCAGTGATTGGGTTTAAAAATACCAGACATTTTTAAGGTAAAAAATGAACGTCGTTAGAACTTCCTTATATATATATATATATTGGTTAAAATGGTTTTAGAACTATCTTTTACAACTGTCTTTGACGAAATTTGGCACACGGTTCAGACCTGGATTGGATCTCAAATGATCTGAATGGAACAATGAAACTCTTCAAAGATCACATATATTAAAGCTTCACAAACAGATCTGGGAATAGATCTTGTCTCAAAAGGTGAGATCCACCTATCTGCCTTCCCCATCTGGGTGTGAGTGTGGTATCTACCACTGTGATAGTAAAGACACCGGGTGAGAAGTAGGCACAAAATGCCACCTGAGACAACTTATCGCCTCTGAGATTACCTCAGTTTTTGCAAAACTGGCACATGGGCTGTAGAACGTTCTGATTTTGTACCGTGAAGATAATACAGGGTATCTGAAGTGGCAGTGGGCTGCCACACAGACAGATGTCAAGAGCCTCTTCTGGCAGGCTGACTGTGGATGGATATTCAGAGCTCAGACAGACTGACCTCAAGGCCTGCAACTCCCTCCCCTCTGCAGCGAAGGAACTGAAACAACATGGAATCCAGTATTTTTACCACAGCTGCCATTGCTCTTGCTGAAGAGCAAAGTTTTCCAGAACTTTTCAGGTCATGGGCTGCTGTCACAATTCTAACAGTGAGCAAATATGACATAGGAAAATATATGGAAAAACAGAGCTGGTAATTTGGAGTTCCTTGTTCAAGTTAAAGCATCAATAATCATTTAATTCCACAAGCTGTAATAGACTATGATGAATGATCACACAATGAACAGAAGAAAAAGAACAGGCAGTTGCTCTCTCTCTGTGGTTCCATCCCCACTGTTGTTCACCATTTTGCTCTTTCAGGTTCTTTTACTTGTACTTTTACCACTCATAAGACTGATTTCATTTCTAGAAGACCTCAGCCTACATATTCAGAGCTTTAAAACCTTCACACACATATCCAAAGTGCCAACTGTAAATGAAGTTCAGATTCCTTTTTTTTTTTTTTTGTCTGTTTTCTTAGTGGAAGTTAAGATTCATGTGATGCATTTGAATGTCCAGGAAGTGCATGTCTTAGAGTTATTCACCATCTCTTTCTACTCTGAAACAGAAAATTTACTGTGTTTAAGCAGGACATACTTTAATTAACAGCCTTTGTGTAAAAGGCAGAGAGACATGATGATTGACTAAAATATTAGTTGGCAAACATTTAATCTTCAGTCATGGATTTAATTGTTTTGTGTGTATCATTTTTCAATCTATCATTAATATTTCTTTCTTTCATCTTCCTTTCTTTTTCCTGTTTTGATTACAATTTGCTGTTGCTGAAGACTTTGAAGGGAGAGCCAAAATGACTATCATCTAGAATTATCAGTTACATGAGCAAACGTCCTTTCCCAGCACTTCTTGGTGATTTTTATTTCCTTTTCTGGCACTCTGTTCTCCACGCACACAAGCACAATGTAGTGTGTGTCCAAGCCCTCTGCAAAGATGAACTTTATGTCTGTGGATGTAAAAGCACGATTCTCCTCTGCTCCAAATGTTTCTGGTTTCATATGTAATTTTTGTCAAGATGATATTAGTAACTGTGTGCAGGGAGAGAGTGCAAAAGACTTCAAGACTGGTCTTGAAGATGGAGACAGATTCTTTCTCCTTATATTTCATTTACTCTGAATTCATTCTTTTAAATGAGGTGGCAAGATTTCGTAATGTTCAAAGCATGGCATCTGGTCTGTGCTTGTCTGAATTTTTGCTGAATTTTCTTAAATTCTAGCCAAGAAGATAGGTCCCAGAGCTCTTACCACAATTGCCAATAATTGATGCTGGATTTGCTGGGTCATGAAGGAGAAAAACAAGAAGAAAGGAACTAAAGTGTTCCTGTCCACAGAAACTTGTACAAATTGTGCTTATCAGGTGTTTGACTATCCTGTACCCAACCCTTCCTAACATACCTGTTTCCAGAGAAAGAACCAAACTGTGGCTTTCCCTGACATTCATTTGTAAGGAATAAACATGCTGTGCTGGTCCACTCTACACCAACACAGAGAAGAACGTGGTATAACTGAGCCATGCACGTGACAGAGGATTAATCCTAAACACAAAGAACCTGAGGGTGAGATAACCATTAGAGAGGAGCACACACTTCATCTGCCTAGTGGGCCTCTGCAAACCACCTCTCTGTGACCTTTTTTATCTTTCCATATTTATGCAGCTCTTGTCCCCCTGCCACCACATCCCTAGTCATCCTGGTGAGAGGGACTGGGAGGGAATCAGTGCTCCTCAGGAGCTGTGGGACCCCATCGCTTCCCAGTGCTACCCGGGCAGTCCCACCACTCTTAGCAGCCACTGCCCTACCCCTCAGTAAGGCTGTTTGGTCCACTGTGCTCGTAAACACATTCCAGTATTTCTTCTTTATTGATGCTTTAACAAGAGGCAACTCAACTTAAAAAAATATACTATAGTTCTTTAATTGTAAAATTTTATTGTGGGCCATGATTAAATCATTTTCAAGCACTGCTGAGTCATGCAGAGCTTTGTTTTCCAGTTTAATACTATTGGTAACCAAAGCCAGTTTTATATCCAGACCACATGGTGCAATAGTCATAAGGAAAGAAAAACCTCTAAACCTTTACAACCTAAAATTACACTTGCAAAGTGTTGTTATCATGTATCTTATTTAAAGTGGAGTAAAATGGTTTTTCTGGAGACTAAAACAACTTCAAAATCTTCCATTTACATTTATTTCTGACAGAGCAGAGTTCATGGAACTGTGAAAGAGCAGATGTTGTCCAAATGGGACTAATTTACCCAGATTGTTATTTTAAAACATAGTGAATGCAAATACAGCATTTAAAAGTGGTCATGCCTAGGGCAATATCTTTTGCTAAACTTACACTAACAAATTTAAAGATATAGCAGACTACAAAATGTAGTGTTAACTTTCCCAGGCCTTCTGAGTGCTGAAGTTCCTCCTTGGACCAACTTTGCTTTTGTAATTACTGTTTTTACAACGAGTGTTTGTGCCCTTTCAGGTTCACACAACTTCAGCTCTGAACATGAGGACTATAACCTACTGGGCATTTTACATTGGAAATTTTATTTGCCATTTTTGTCAAAATTTTCGATAGAGGAAAAAACATGTCCTCAGTAGTTCCTGCAACTGGGCTTGGAAATGCACAGAGGAGATGTGTCTGAAGCATGGTTTAATACCATGCAGAAACATTTGATTCGGCTCACATACTGGACACAGCACTGCATAACTAAATAGATTACCTCTCTAACTTTTATTGCAGAGTTTGTCAACCTAGAAAAAACATCTGAGGAGCAGATAGCTGTGCCAAAGCAGGGAACAAGGAAAAGCAAATACTGCTGAATTTGGAGGATGTATTGGGCAGCTGTAGTTTGGATCAATGCTACTTATCACACCTATTAATGTCTGTCAGCATCCTCAAGGTGTGTGCCCCACCATTACTGTGGGCCTCACCACAGGATCTCAAGCATAATTGTCATGGGAAAGGAACAAAATGCAGAGTGGTCATAGCAGTTAGAGGAAAAAGTGAAAGTATGGGTTTTAATGGGATGTTGAGACTGTGGTGCCAGGCAAAGGAGAGATGGAAACAACTGCATCTGAGCTACACCAAGGAAATCCCACATGGATAGCAAGACAGCTTCAGATCCATATTAGCAATTAGTAAGGACAGCTAATCCCTCAGAGGGAAGCATGGAAACCATGTACTTTATATTGCATTAGACATCTGACCTAATTACACAGAATTACCCCGTGCCTGGGAAATGCCTGCATCTGTCTCTGTTGACTCTGTAAGGAACTTAATGTTGATCCTCTGAATCAAACCTAAGTGAGATGTCCAAATTTGATGGTGTGAATAACCCTCTAGGAGTAATAAATAAAACCCTGCATACCTTGGTACTGGCAGGAGGTGTGTTTTAGTAGTAGTCATGTTTACTGTTCCCTACTGAATAAGCATTACTCTTCGATTCAACTTTGTTGTGAGAAGACTTATAGTCTGTAATTTCAATATCTCTTTCTACAAATGCTGTTAAGTTTACTTAGCATTTTAACTAGTTCACTCACTGTCTTGGCTGGCAACATGTGTGTGTCCAGAATATATAAGAAGGTATCTTAATGCTGCTATCCTGCACACGAAGAATTTAATTTTGAAAAGTGATTAATGATGTCTACCATCTCCATTTTTGTTTCCCAGTTTGTCCTTTGAAAAGGGCATTTGACTTTCAGGAAGAAAGTTTAGTGTTCCCTAAAGGCCACATTCCATTACAATGTCTGCAGATGAATACCCTGAATCACTGTGCATTTTTGAGCTTCGATTATAAAAGACAAAATGTACACTTGACCTTGTGGTCTGCTATATGATTTAACTATTCCAGTGGTCTTCTCTGGTAACCCTTCTGCTCTACAACTGTGTCACTTTCTATCCCAGCCTGACCAACCAATTTATCTATCAAACTTATCTCTGTGATGACACACAGTGCCAGATAAAACAGTATGAATGCTGCAGAAAGAATGGTGTAACTGCAGAGCATTTAGTAAATGAAAATGCAATCCAGAAAATATGTGGAAGAGAGAAAGAATATTCTCTCAGAGTGGAAACAAAAAGCCACTATTGAGTGATTGGATTTGAGGAAGTGAAAGGTTTCTTACTAGCTGAAAAATCACAGCTCTTGGCTCTTCCCTGGTCTGGATTGACTAATTGCCTTGGCATCTATTTCTTTAGCTAGCAATAAGGGTGCAGTTTTTGTGTTCCACCCTTTGCTCCCTTACTGGTTAAATCATATAAATGCAAGGCCAAAAACATTCTTGTCTACTCCATGTATGTTGCAGCTGGTTTTCTGCTGTGTTCTACCTTCTGTATCTGCATGTGCTGTGTATTTGTCTCCCATGAAAAATAAAATAAAATAAAATAAAAATGCAGTAAAAAGACATTGTGAACTATTGCAGTGCCCATTTAATGTAGAGCCTGGCCACCATCCAGTTTCTTCTGGGCACAAAATAGAACATTCTCCAAGACCCTCGTTGGGCATCACCAAGATAGGAAGCAAAGGACATGCCAACTTTCTCCTGGTGATGCTGTACTGTCTGAACTGAGAGAAAATAATCCCTGTGACAACCCATTGCCCTGTCACACTGTTCACCAAGGCAGAAGACTGCTCTGACACTCAGCTTAAGAGCTGAGAGAGGTTTTGAAATGAATCCCTTCTGATGTTACATGCATTGCTTTGTGTTGCTGTATGGCTCCTCAGTGAAGTGTTCAGAGTGCAGGTAGGCTTCTTGGTAACATCATCAATTGTGTAGAAATCTTATGTGGCACATGTAGATTAATATTCTTTTTTTAAAAAAGAAGTGCATTAATAAGGAGCAAGCCTGTTATGTGCATTCCAGGAACCTACAAGAATAGACACTTTGAAAAGTAGACAGAAGAGAGAGGGAGATAAGCAGGCAGGCAGGCAGACATTAGAAAATCTGTCCTTGACCTTCATATGCCAAAGAAATTCTTTTTGTTTGAGGTGGGGAAAGTCAATCCCTTAAGGGAAAACAGAGGAGGGGAGAGAGGTAATAAGGAAATGAGTCAGACACAAAGAATTGTTGGCAAATACAGACACTTCCTAGTGAAGGAGGACAGTTTTCAGCTGATCTAATGTAAAAAACCACAGATAATATGTGCCTGGTTTTTATTTAGTCCCCCTTGTAGCTAGAAATATTAAAGTTAAATAAATGGGGAAAAGGTGAGAAGTGAGACCCTTTTCTTTCTCTTCCCCACTTCCCCACATTACTACAGGAAGCAAGTTGAAAGTCTGAATCAGTGTTTTTCTTTGTTTTCCCCTTCCCTTCCCTTCCCTTCCCTTCCCTTCCCTTCCCTTCCCTTCCC